>NW_016107809.1:484371-491721 GCF_001604975.1 Cebus imitator | reverse complement strand
CTCGTTCCACCTGCTGGGGGCCACAGACTCCTAAGGTCCTGGCAGATCCAGCAGCAGAAGAGCTTTTGCCAATGATACCCCCTCCCCCTGGTCTGGAGGAGGGAATCCTCGCCCCTGGGCCTGAAACCTCAGCACACCTGCCAGAATTGCACACCCCTAAACTGCCCAGGGTAGACAAGAGAGAATGTGGAGAGACTCCTCCCATAGCCATCCGCTTCCCAGGAGGAACTCCTTGTATAGCAGCCAGCCTGTGACCCAAGGCAGGGGTGCAGATGCCTTTAAGAGAGCAGAGGTATACGGGAGTGGATGAGGATGGCCCTGTGATGGAAAGGCGTGTTTTTACGTACCTCTAGTTCACCTCAGATGATCTTATCAACTGGAAAAATAACACCCCATCTTATACGGGGAATTCATAAGCTCTCATTGACCTATTGCAAACTATTGTCCAAACTCATAACCACACTTGGGCTGATTGCCACCAGCTGCTTATGTATCTTTTTGTTTGTTTGTTTGTTTTGTTTTTAATTTTCTTTTAAAGACGGGGTTTCATCATGTTGGTTAGGATGGTCTTGAACTCCCAACCTCAGGTGATCCACCCGCCTTGGCCTCCGAAGTGCTTGGATTACAGGCGTGAGCCACCACGCCCGGCCCTTATGTATCGTTTTAACACTGATGAAAGGCGGAGAGTACTCCAAGCTGCTTCCAAATGGTTGAAGGAGCATGTTCCAGCAGATTACCAGAACCCCCAAGAGTATGTCAGGGTCCAGTTACCAGGGACCGACCTCTAGTGGGATCCAAACAACAGAGGGCACTCAAAGGCTAATCCAGTACAGAGAGACCTTCCTAGAGGGATTGTAAAAGGGAGCCCAGAAAGCTACAAACATCAATAAAGTCTCTGAGGTTATTCAAGGTAAAGAGGAAAGCCCAAAACAGTTCTATGAAAGGGTATGTGAAACCTATCGAATGTATACTCTTTTTGATCCTGAGAGCCCTGAAAACCAATGCATGGTAAATATGGCATTAGTCAGTCTGTGCAGACGTTGTTAGAAATAGCTAACCAGGTGTTTGTGAACAGAGACACAGTAAGTTGTAGAGAAAGTCGTAGAGAAAATGAGCGTCAAGCTCGACAAACCGCCAATAGGAGTTGTTTTATAAGTTTGGGTAGTTTTTTGGGGGTGGGGATGTTGCAGAGTAAGTTCAGTTACAGTGGCAGTGGGTAGGGGCAAGGAGTATACATGATCACAAGTTCAGTTACAGTGGCAGGGTTGGGTGAGAGGTATTTACATTAGCATAAGAACAGTTAAAGATGGCAGGGTTGGGTGAGGGGCTTGTCCGGTGAAGCTTGGCTGGGTGATGAGGGACAATGGCAAACACAGGCAGGGAGACATCAGCCCAGGCAAGCAGGACTTCAGACTTTCAGGCTCCAGACTCCAGGCTTGCATATGTAGACCTGACACTAATTTTATGGCTCAAACCAATAGGACAATTTGCTGAGGTCTGAGAGCACCCCCTCCAGAGAATCCCTGATCTCTCCAAATTTGGTTGGGATCTAAAGTTTATTTTGCTGTACAACTCCTTTTTATTAATTTTTTTTTTTTTTTTCTTGAGTTTTACTTGTTTCCAACAGGCAGGCAAGTTTTCCTGCTTCTCTGACTATGGATAGCAGGTAACTCTTTTATGGAGTTTGAGCTCACTTCCAGCAGAGAAGATCAGGGGTTTTTTTTTTGTTGTTGTTGTTTTGTTGTCTTTTTGTCTGCATCTAGGATGGTAGAGAGCAGCCTACAGCCTGAGACCCATCACTAGGTAGAAAACTGGTTTGGGATTCTGTCTTGCAAATCCCTTTTAAATGACTATAGTTAGCATTTAACAACCAGCTGGTGATAATTTCTGCTTACACTCAGAGCCCTCAGAAATTGTATAATTTGTGTGATCATTGTTAGTTTAGCAGCATTTTGTCCTAGCTGAAATATGGTAATAAGGTTTAAAAAACTTTTTTAAAGGAGCTCAATGGTTAAAATCCAGCTTAATTAAAAGACTAACATCCAAGACGTGTGTCTGTGTGTGTGTCTGTGTGTGTGTGTGTGTGTGTGTGTGTGTGTCCTTAATGTTTTGGGGTCTTTTGTTTTTCTGTTGAGCAAAAGCTTTTTTACCTCAGTTAACTGAATTGTTTTCACCTTTTTTTTTTTCTAAAATAGTTATTGCAACAGAGGCTACTCTTGGGTTTTTAAGGAAGAATGCAGTTTAATTTTATGTTTAACTTGACTCAAAGAAAAATAAAAGTGTCTCGCTCTAGCACCACCAGACTTTTTCTCTCTGTACTTTATGATGTAAATTTTGCTGTTTGATTTTCACCTGAGTTGTTTCCTTTAATGTGCAAATTTAAGGCTATTTAACTGACAGCTGCATAGGGTTGTGAAACAGGTTACCAAAAGTCTGAAAGTCTAAGATAGGAAAAAAAGGGAGGGTGGGGGGTGTCTTTATAAATGTATGAAATGTACTTTCATTGGCATGCCTAATATGTCTTTATATATATTTATGTGTTGTGTACAGAATGTTCCACTACTAAAAATATAAAAGAGCTCTAATTAACTGGCTTAAAAAATAAAAGTGCTTAAATTAGATACTAAAAAAAGACAAATCAAATGCTTTTTCAAGTTTATGTAACAAGTAAAATCTTTAAAATGTTGTATTGGACCGAGCGTAGAAAGTTAGCACCAAGACAAAAGTATGCCAGATTGCAGGGTCATTTATTATGCTGGCGACCACAGAGGATCCTGTCTCTCCAACCTGTGGCATCAAAAGGAGGGTGCCAAGAATTTTTATACCCGAAAAACCACCTTGGGAGTGGGGGTGAGGAGCGGGGATGGGGATGAAAAGGCTTCGGATATTCCAAGGGCTAGGGGATTCTGTGATTCACCTCCTGGGCGGAGATGGGGGGGGGTCTCCGGACATTCCAAGGGCCAGAGGACTTTTGTCATTCTGTTTGTTACTTCAGTGGTTTACAGAAGTCAAGATAAGCATTTGTTTACACACAGATCTTAGTTATCCTGGGCTGCTTATTTTAGTTATTACTGGTAAGCAAAGGCTAGCAATTCTGGCACAATATCACATTCCCCCCTGTTCTTTTAACATGTATTAAATCTTTAATAGGTTTCCTCTTTTTGACACAAGGGCCCATATTTGGATCTCAGAACCATCAATTTGACCGAGTTTATTCCTTCCTGGATAAATTTGCGGAGCATGTTTAAAAGGCATCGTCCAAATGTTAACCCTAGGACCATTAGCACCAAGGGTCCTGCTAATCCAGTGAGCAGGAATGTTAGCCAGGGGTTTGGGGGAGGGTCTCAGGTGAAAGAAATGAAAGAGTTTCTGTTTGCAGTATATCCTGTTATAGTGGAGATAGTTTCACAACCCCAATGGGGGCAAAATAATTTATTTAAGTCTCCACAGTTCCATCTTTTTGGTGGGCACAGATATAACCCCATGGTCTGGAGTTGTCGCTCTGCCCCTAAACTGCCGCACCCAGCTATACCACCACTTGTCCTGAAATTTAAGTGGGGGCCCAGGAAGGCACAGAGGTCCAGGGAGAAGGTAATGGGGGTCTCCGGAGTGTACTCCAGGGTTAGGTTGACTAGGGTGGATCCCTTTCCGGTTAAGGAACTAACATATGCTCCAGTGGAGCCCTTGGTGATGACCCATTGATAGTAGGTGGGTGCCAAGGAGTGTCCCTTTCAGAGGGTGGTTGCAGGAATCAGGGAGATTAGGATGATGACCAAGAACGGCGCCATAGTCTTAGCTTTAGGGGGTCCGTTGAGGATGGAACCGCTTCCCATACTGCATCCGGGGGGCAGTCTTGATGTGTGAGTGGTGAATCCAGGCAGTCAGTCCGTCCACCTTGATTGCCGTGGGGGTGACCAGGATTACAGTATAGGGTCCTTTCCAGCAAGGAGTTAGGCCAGAGGCAGTGACTCTTTTCACCAGGACTTCGTCCCCTGGCTGGAAGGGGTGTACCGGCTGGTCAGTGAAATCCACTGGGGTAGGTCGAGTTCCCCTGATGAGCAAGTGCACCTGGGACTGAACAGACTGGAGTGCCTGCAAGGACTTAAGGAGTGTATGGTTATGGACTCCAGCATGTATGGCGTCCGCGAGTCTGGGGAGTAAGGGAGGGGGCCTTTTAAACATAATTTCAAAAGGAGTAAAGCTTTTTTATAGGGAGTACATCGGGTACAGAGGAGAACAAAAGGAAGCAGGTTGACCCAGTTTTCACCGGTTTCTAGAATGAATTTTGTCAAAGTTTCCTTTATGGTCTGGTTCATTCTTTTAACCTGCCCTGAACTCTGGGGGCGATAGGCACAGTGCAGTTTCCAGGATATGCCCAGGGCCTTTGCCAGGCCCTGTGAAACCTGAGCTGTAAATGCAGGGCCATTATCTGATCCCAGTGTCAGGGGCAGGCCGAACCGAGGAACCAGGTCCTGTAACAATTTTTTTCGCTACCACCAGTGCGGTCTCTGATCTAGTAGGAAAACCCTTGACCCATCCAGAGAAAGCGTCTACAAACACAAGGAGGTACTTATAGCCGCATGCTGGGGGCTTTATTTCAGTAAAATCTACCTCCCAGTGTTCCCCTGGGCTAGTACCCCTGAGTCTTATCCCTGCCTGACTAGACCTACTGCCTCCTGTATTTACCCTGGCACATACTTCACAACGAGTAGTAGTTTCTTTAACAATTTCATGCAAGTGTGGAATGTAGTATCTGGCCCTCAGCAGCTCAGTGAGTTTTGTTTGTCCTAAGTGAGTGGCCTGGTATGTGTCCTTAACTAGAGCCTGTCTTAGAGCCTCGGGGAGCATAATCCTTGTGTCCGGTATAGTCCACCATCCTGTGGAATTTTGCCGTCCCCCCTGTTCTTTAGCAAAGTTTTCTTCCTCAGGCAAATACGTTGGGGTAGGAGGCAGAGTTGGGGCCAGCAGAGTCACAAGAAGAGTCAGAGGTTTTACTGGCCCCAAGGCTGCCGGTCTGGCCTGTAGGTCAGCTGCCCTATTTCCCCTCGCCTCTGGTGAATCTCCCTTCTGGTGTCCTTTGCAGTGTATTAATGCCGCTGCCTTAGGCTTCCATATAGCTTCTAGTAGAGCTAGGATTTCCTCTTTGTTTTTGATGATTTTTTTCCTCTTCTGTGGTCAGTCCTCTTTTTTTTTTTTAACTGGCACCATGCACATGGGCCGTAGCAAAGGCATACCGGCTATCCGTGTAGATGTTAACAGTTTTTCCCTCCGCCCAGTCCAAGGCCTTTATTAAAGCTATAAGTTCTGCCTTTTGGGCTGAGGTTCCGTGTGGAAGAGCCTGGGCCCAGATAACCTGCTCTAGAGTGACCACAGCTGCCCCAGCATACCTGACTCCGTCGACCATGAAACTGCTGCCATCTGTATACAGTACCTCCTCTGGGTTCTGCAGGGGGATGTTGGTGAGATCCGGTCGTGCAGAGTGGAGGACATCTATTGTCTGTTGGCAGTCATGTATGGGCTTCTCTGGCTCGCTGTCAGGTAGCAGTGTGGCGGGGTTTAAAACTGTGGTTTTTGAAAATTTTATGCTGGGCTGGTCCAAAAGTAAGACCTGGTATTGGACTATGCGGGCATTAGAAATCCATTTTCCCGGAGCTCCACGGAGTAGCAACTCCACTGCATGGGGTGCCATTAAGTTCAACTCCTGCCCCAAAGTCAGTTTGTCCGCCTCTTTGACTAACAGGGCCGTAGCTGCCACTGACCTCAAACAAGCTGGTCACCCAGAGGCTACGGGATCAAGTCTTTTTGAAAGGTAGGCACCTGGCCGGGACAAGGGTCCCAATGTCTGGGTGAGCACCCCCTTAGCGACTCCCTGTTTCTCATGCACAAACAACTGGAAAGGTTTAGAGATGTCTGCCAAGGCCAAGGCTGGGGCTGCAGTCAGGGCAGTCTTGAGCTTGTCAAAAGCCTGTTGCTCCACCTCTGTCCATGTCAACGGCTGATTTCCTCCAGCACAGGCATACAGGGGCTTGGCTATCTCAGCAAATCCCAAAATCCATAGCCTGCAGTACCCTACTGCCCCCAAGGAATTCTCAAACTTAGCGTTTCGTGGTGGGGGTGGGTATTTGCAGCACTGCTTGGATTCGGCTGGGTGCCAGTGCCCGGTTGCCCTTCTCTGTAACATAGCCCAGGTAAGTCACTTTTGGCTGGCAGAATTGGGCCTTTTTAGCTGAGACCCGGTACCCCAAAGTCTCCAGGGTTTCTAATAATGACTGGGTGGTCTCTTTACAGGCCTCCTGGGTTTTTGTAGCCAAGAGTGTCATCCACGTATTGGAGTAGGGTACACTCTGGGAACTCAGCTTAGAAGGCAGCAAGGTCTTGGCTAAGTGCCTCATCAAACAGAGTGGGGGAGTTTTTGAACCCCTGAGGCAGTCTTGTCCAAGTGAGTTGCCCCGAGACTCCAGTATCAGGGTCGGTCCATTCAAAAGCAAATATAGGCTGGCTAACAGGGGCTAGTGGGATGCAAAAGAATGCATCCTTAAGATCCAAGACAGTGTAATGGTGTTCTGGGTCCAAGAGACTTAGGAGGGTGTACGGATTTGGAACTGTAGGATGAACAGTTTCTACCCGTTTATTCACCTCCCTCAAGTCCTGCACAGGCCAATAGTCCTGTGTGCCTGGCTTTAGCATGGGGAGCAAGGGGGTGTTCCAGGGACACTTACAGGTAGTGAGGATTCCTCCCTTCAAGAGTCTGGTGATGTGTGGAGCAATTCCTCGCCTGGCTTCCCGGCTCATAGGGTATTGCTTTACCTGGACTGGAGTTGCCGTTGCTAATAGCTAGACCACGACTGGGGTGCGGTGACTTGCCAGCCCTGGGAGACTTGTTTCAGCCCATACTCCCGGTACACTCTCTTGAAATTTGCGGAGGAAATCTGGTGCAGGTGGTTGATCCGCCTCTGAGGATAAAGCTTCCTGCAAGAGATACTCGTCTGACAGAGCACAAGTGATGAGAATCTGCTGAGGTGGCCCTGTGGCTAAGGGAGGAGGAATTGAGAGGCAAGCTTGACCCTCACTGAAAGAAATATTTGCTTGCAGTTTGTGGAGCAAGTCCTGTCCCAGGAGTGGATATGGACACTCAGGGAATGGGTGACAGTGCCATTTCCCAGATCAACGAATCGATTTGTGGTCCAGGGGCTAGTTGTGGTTTTTCCTGGAGTGCTGCTATCAGTGCCTTAGTAACTCTCTTATTTTGCTTGGCCTCTAAGGTGTCTCTATTGTTAAAGACTTTTTGGGCAATTTTTAACAACTGAGTTAAATTCATTCTCTGGAACCTCTCTAATTTTTGCAATTTTC
>NW_016107809.1:473636-479351 GCF_001604975.1 Cebus imitator | reverse complement strand
TAATAATTGTTGGCAGTTGTCCCAAGTGGGGCAATGCGTCTGGAATACAGATTTTAAGAGTCCTGTCAAAGCCTGGGGCTTCTCAGAGAAGGGGGGATGTTGAGTTTCATTGTAAAACCTCGGCAAAGTCACTGCCTTAAATTCCCCAGCCTCCCAGCTCTACCCCCTCCCAGGGAACTTTCTATCTGGGCAGGTACCTAACCCTCCCCCTCTGGCTGTCTTAGCCGTTCTTCAGTACAACCCCCTCCCAGGAACTCTTAGCAGTTCCCCAGCACTTCCCTCCTGCACAGCCCCTCACACTGGATACATCTCTGCCGGCTTGCAGGCCATAGAAATCCCCTTTGCCATGCCATGGGTGCTGCCAATTTTGGGTTTAGCCCGGCAGCTTTCCCTTGCTCTTAAAGCTCATGCCAGCACTTGGTGTTTTGGCCCTCTCTTTGATCTCTATCACCTTCCAGTTATATAAGTTACTTGACAAGAAGGGGATGTGAACAAAGAATGGGCGACTCTGATTGTCTTCTGTTGGGGGTGCCTCTTGGAAAGGGGAGGACTGCCGGTGGGTGCAGGGGCCCTGCTACGGGAGTGCAGGGGGGACAAGGTTTGGTTAATAGTACTGTCGAGGCGGGTGCTGAGGCGCTGGTTTAGAGGGCCTTGAGTAGGGTGGAAGTAATTCCTGATCCTCCGCTGGGGTGGGCAGAATGGCTGGCCCAGAAGGGACTTTCTTTTGGGCCAGCTAACGTGACCTGAAGTCTAGCCTGTTCTATGCAGCACTTTAGCCATGGGGGAGGCCATTGGACTAAACCCAACCATTGGTCGATGTATAGAAACTGCTCAGGGTATCCAGGAGTTTTTGCAACCATTTTCCATACAGCCTGGGTAATTTTTGGGTCATAGGTCCCAGTATTTGGCCACCTAATTCCAAAAGACGGCCATTCAAGTTCACACAAAGAGCGGAATTTTCCAGGGGTTAATTTCACCCCATATTGGCCTGAGAACCCAACCTTGAAGTTGGCTGTCATGCATTGGAGGGGGATACAATGCTAGGAGCTACACGACCCCATTTGTGGTTGTTTTTTTTAATGCCAAATTTTCCTCAAGAGAATTCACTAATTTAAAACTGATTTCCCTAATTTAAAACTGGCTTCACTGAGGATTTGAACCAACAACCTTGCAGTTGCAGGCCCCACACCTTAACGACTGTGCTAACAAGTCACTTTTGTTACAAAAAGTTAGAAAGCTTTTTTTTTTTTTTTCCTGAGACGGAGTTTCACTCTTGTTACCCAGGCTGGAGTGCAATGGCGCGATCTCGGCTCACCGCAACCTCCGCCTCCTGGGTTCAGGCAATTCTCCTGCCTCAGCCTCCTGAGTAGCTGGGATTACAGGCACGCGCCACCATGCCCAGCTAATTTTTTGTATTTTTAGTAGAGATGGGGTTTCACCATGTTGACCAGGATGGTCTTGATCTCTTGACCTCATGATCCACCCGCCTCGGCCTCCCAAAGTGCTGGGATTACAGGCATGAGCCATCGTGCCCGGCAGAAAGCTTTTCTTAAAGGCAGATTCTGGATGCAAATGCTGCACCCTGAGGCAGTGTGGCCTGCCTCAAAGCTGGGCAGGGCTCACTGCTGGCAGAGAAAGGAAAAAAAACGCTCTTAATGTCAGTTTAAAACTGAACTTGCTGGTGGCAAGTTCTCCGCCCCTGCAGCTTCTGGTCCCCTTCTCTCTCTCCTCTGTCTCCTTTCTTCTCTACTTTCTCTCTTTCTGTAGTAAAGCCAATTTTGGAAAGCCTCAAATTTAAAATTTGGCCCTCTTTAAAGCAGGTTTTAGCAGGGCCTCTGCAGCCAGGTCCTGTAAGGACCAGACAACTGGATTTTAGGGTTTATTCCTAGTCCTAGTCAGAGGAACAGGGGGTAGGGGCCAAGGTAAGACAGCTGTCTTTTTTTCCCTCGCAAACCACAACTGGTGAGAATAAACACTATGGAGGTTTAGCGCTGCCCGGGCATAATCCTCCCCTTTATACATTTTTAATGGCCAGTTGCTTCGGAAAGGTCAGGAAGTGACAAAACAGGTGGACTAAGAGGTCTACCGGATGTGTGTTTTGGACCCACCACACCCGGTAGAGTGTGTAGAAGTGCTGCCAGTCAGTTTTTACTGGGGCAGTGACATCCTACCTCCCAACATCCAGGATAGTGCCAATATGCCTCTTTGTGATGCACCGTCGGGTACTGCCCATAACAACATTGGACACTTTCCTGGCAGAATAGGCAGTTACCAATTTTCCATCCCAGCCTAAGAAAGAGCACCCATAAACTCTGATCTAGGGTTTCGTTCCACATAAGCTCCAAAGAAACTACCTCCAAGGTGTTGAGGGCACAACGGCCTTCCTGACATGGAATCTGACCCAGCACAGGCAAAAGTACTCTTTTCCCAGTGGAGGTGGCTGGGAGAATTTACAGGCCACAATGACCAAAACAAGGAAGAGAATAAAGACAACCAGAGTTAAGATTATCTGCCACATGGCAAAGGAAGAAAGAGTGAGTCCTCAGTGATAGAAGAAGATGAGAAAGAAAGAGAAAAGAGTAATTTTTGCTGGGGTGTAATCAATAAAATTTCCCTGCATCCAGTGGTTCATTAACCACTGTAAGATATCTCCTACCTCAAGGGAAGATGGCCTGAACCAGTGTATGTCTGCTAGCAGGAGTTTAATAAAACTGACAAATTTACAGATGAGACAGGACCACATACAAGAGTGATAGACAAAGGGTGGGTGCCCCCCAGATGGGAGACCAGTCAGATGCCTGCCCGGCCACTTTCTCGGAAGAATTTTCAGGGGCGTCTTGGCTAAGGTGTACCCGTATAATCCCCGGGCCTGGTCACCTCAGGATGGAAGTCCAAGTAGGACAGCTTTGAGGTGAATCACCATTATGCCCTATGACGCCCCAGTGGAACCGCAGGTGAAGGCCCACACAAGCCCCGTAAGCCTTTCAGCCGTGGGACTACATATATACACACTCACTCTCTCTCTCACACAGAGGTTACGGAAAACAACCGAACGCTGCCACCCACTATTCCAGCTACCAGAAGGCGAACGCTGGTACCCACTATGCCAGCTACCAGAAGGCGAACGCTGGTACCCACTGCACCAGCTACCAGAAGCCTCAAGCGACGTCTCGGTGAGGCTTGCCAGGTCAGTGTTGCAATGACTCATCAGTCCCCTGACTCAGGCCCTTCCTTTGAACTAGTTCCCAGACCAGACTTACCTTCGGAGGTTTTTTTTTTTAGGACCCTGAGGAATTTTGGGTGAATGTCAGCTGAGAGGTTGCTTATCCTCCATGGTGGCACTCTGGGGCCCTGGGAAAGAACAGGGGATGCCTCCCCAGAGGCTCCCAAGGTGGGAGCGGCCGCCCAGGCGAGACTCTGAGATGGCTTTTGTCTGGTGATAACAAAAAGATAATATCTCGGTGGGACCTCCAAATGTTGTATTGGACCGAGCGTAGAAAGTTAGCACCAAGACAAAAGTATGCCAGATTGCAGGGTCATTTATTATGCCGGCGACCACAGAGGACTCCTGTCTCTCCAACCTGTGGTGTCAAAAGGAGGGTGCCAAGACTTTTTATACCCGAAAAACCACCTTGGGAGTGGGGGTGAGGAGCAGGGATGGGGATGAAAGGGTTTCGGACATTCCAAGGGCTAGGGGATTCTGTGATTCACCTCCTGGGCGGAGACGAAGGCAGTGGTCTCCGGACATTCCAAGGTCCAGGGGATTCTGTAATTCACCTCCTGGGCGGAGATGAGGGCGGGGGTCTCCGGACATTCCAAGGGCCAGGGGACTTTTGTCATTCTGTTTGTTACTTCAATGGTTTACAGAAGTCAAGATAAGCATTTGTTTACACACAGATCTTAGTTATCCTGGGCTGCTTATTTTAGTTATTACTAGTAAGCAAAGGCTAGCAATTCTGGCACAATATCACAAATAAATAAGCTAGATTTAAAAATATTCAGAGTGTAATATTAGAAATGTCTTAAGAACTGTCCAGCATACATTTTTGTTTGCATTTATTAATCAAGCAATTTCATACTTATCCCTGCCAAAATTTGGCATAAAGTTTACAAAACTATAAACCCAGCCCAAAACAGAATGATCTTCACTTGCATAACTTTTAATAAATAAGACATTGATAAGTGTTTAATGAAAATAGCTGCATCTGTAATTTAGTAAGATTACCATAACTTCTAATCCTGTGGTTTTAGGCAGTCTGGTTCACAGACAATAAGGAGGTTTGTTTTGGGAAAGGACTTATCTTTGTTTCAAAGCTAAACTATAAACCAAGTTCCTCCCAAAATTAGTTCAGCCTATGTCCAGCAACAAGAACTTGGAGGTTAAGAGTAATATAGAGTCAGTTAGGTCAAATCTTTTTTCACTGTCTCAGTTAAAATTTTGGAATAGTGGTTTAATAACTTTAAATCATGACAATCACAGTTTTCATAAATAATCTAGGTAAACAAAACAATTAGGTAAATGTAATGGGATAAAATTCTTATAAACAAACTAGTCATAATTTAGAATATAAACTTAGATTAAAGAATAGGTATTTCATTATACAGGTATTTTCCAATAAATATATAGAGAGTAGGAAAACATTTTTGCTAAAGAAAAAAAAGCGTGTCTTCAAAAAAAAAAAAAGGTTAGCAAGTTTTGTCTAATTCAAAGCTTATTAAAGGTTATGTATAAAACAAGGTGAAAGGAACCAGGAATTTAAAAAGATGTAAAGAAAATTGTAGGAAAGTTGTAGGAAATAAGAATAAATAAAAGGTTCCTCTTCAAAGCTTTCCTCTTAGTTTATTATGAATAAATAATAGTTTCTTCAAAGATTAATTTACTTGAAAGTTTTGCTAGTAATCTTAAAGTAGCTGTTAGTCATAATAAAGAAATGTGTATCCTGTGTTCTTAGTTCTTACACTTTAGCCTAGATAATTGCCCTGACATGCCTGGACAAGCCCAGCAAGTCTTAGGTCATAGCTTATTCCCCTTCCTTATTTGGAAATGTTATTGCTTCTCTAAGTATTCCTCAAGTTACTTCCTCTTTTCCTTTATTCTCTCATACCTTTACCTCTTTAGAAAAGTTTTAAGTTGTTACCCAACTGGGTGCAGCCTAGACTGAAGTCCAGTTCCAGCCAATAGAATCAGGACACAGCAGTAGGGCAGATGCATTAGATATAAATGGCCCTGCCTCCTTTGTTCAGTGTCCTCTCATGGCAAGATGGCTAACGGGAACACCCTTTCTGCAGAAAGTAAAGTTGCCTGCTAAGAAAAATCTATATTCAGGTGCTACTTCTTTTGTGACTACAAAATTTACATATAACAAAAGTTATAAATATAAAGAGCATTTTTGTTTTTGTTTTTGTTTTTGAGAGAGTCTTGCTCCATTGCCCAGGCTGGAGTGCAGTGGCACAATCTTGGCTCACTGTAACCTTCGCTTCCCAGGTTCAAGGGATTCTCCTGCCTCAGCCTCCTAAGTAGCTGGAACTACAGGCATGTGCCACCACACCCTGCTAATTTTTATATTTTTAGTAGAGATAGGGTTTCAGCATGTTGGTCAGGCTGGTCTCGAACTCCCGACCTCATGATTCACCCACCTCAGCCTCCCAAAGTGCTGAGATTACAGGTGTGAGCCACCATGAACCAGTGGAGGTTTTTTTTTTTTTTTTTTTTTT
>NW_016107809.1:455396-472966 GCF_001604975.1 Cebus imitator | reverse complement strand
AGAGACGGGGTTTCACCGTGTTGACCAGGATGGTCTCGATCTCTTGACCTCGTGATCCACCCGCCTTGGCCTCCCAAAGTGCTGGGATTACAGGCTTGAGCCACCGCGCCTGGCCTTATAAATTAATTCTTAATGTCAAAGGCACACTGAAGCAAAATCAGTATATGGACCCCTGTGTCAGATTAACAAGGTTTTCTTGAAGCGTTAGTCAGCTTCTTAATAACGGTTATAAAAAGTTTATGGAAATTATATTTTATAATCAGTGTTAAATTTTATAGATTGTTTACAGAATTTTGAAAAACAAATGTAATTGGCATCATGCATTTTTATTAGGGCTTCTTATTTAGAAAATTAAGTCTCCTCTCTCAAAGAATGAAGGCTTTTGCTTTTTTTGAAATTCTTGAATTATTACTTTGGTTAAATAATTGACTTTACAATGATCTGTAATCCTATTTTGTAATATCAAGTGTTTTAAACCTTTTATATTTGATATATTTTCCAAAATCAAATTATAAATTGTGTCTTTTTTTTTAACCTAACTAATCCCTTAAGACATTAGTTTCCCTAAGATTACAATTATAATTGTAAGTATAGTGCTTTCCTGAATTATTTGTAGCCAGCTGGTCAGAGGTAAGGGGACCTGGGGACCCTTGAATTTGCAGCTACTGTCTAAAGTGAGGGCGGTTTGGCCTAACTCTGGTAGTCGGTATTAGAACTTGAAGGGAGGGAGAATCTTTGGGCAGAAGCTGGGATGGCGAGGTCCAGTCACTCCTACCTTTGGGGAGAGTCTAGTTCTTTGACACAAAGGGTTAAGAAAATTAATTTCTATTCATGCTCATTACTAAAGAGTTGAGCAACCCTGTGAATTAGCAAATGGACTGTCCAACTGGAATGTTCTTTTATATCTCCGTTCTATAGACTTGGCCCAATAGGCTACTTCTACAGCCTAAGGCAAGATAATAGTTTCATCAAGGGCTGTAAGTTATTCAACTTTTGGTCCCTCTCTGAGAACCTAAAACAGTGCTTCCCTATGATAGATAATTAAAATAATAATATTAGTAATAGTAGTAGTAATAATAATTATTTTATTTTATTTTAGAGATGGTGCCTCGCTTTGTCACCCAGCCTGGAGTGCAGTGGTGCAATCTTGGCTCTCTGCAGCTATGACCTACCAGGCTCAAGTGATCCTCCTGCCTTAGCTCCCCAAGTAGCTGGGACTACAGGCATGCGCCACCACACCCAACTGTTTTTTGTATTTTTTGTAGAGATGGGGTTTTGCCATGTTGTCCAGGCTGGTCTCAAACTCCTGAGCTCAGGTAATATGCCCACCCTGGCCTCCCAAAGTGTTGGGATTACAAGCATGAGCCACAATGTCTGGCCAGTAATAATAATTTAATAGAACTCAGGAAAGTCCACGTATGGTCAAACGGCTTGAGAATCATCTATCTTATGGGTTAAAAAAGAAAAGATGAAGCCAAAACAATAAAGATCAAAAAGAAATGTGATGACAGTTTATGAAATCATAAAAAGTGTAACTGAGGCAACCCAGAGAGTGCTTAAATTACCAAATATTTAAATATTGAAGCAGGAAAATTTAATAAAAGCAGTATACACAGTGAATAACAGACTGAAATAGTGCAAACTGCAAATATCAAAAGGGTTTAAAGGAAACTCAAAAAAATACAAACTAAAATAGATAATTTCTTAAGGAAAAAATAAAGACTCAGTAAATTTATCATAACTTTCTGAGGTCATGGAGCAGAATCAAGCATTTGTACAATATGTGCTTGGATTCACTCCAGAAGTAGAGGCCTCAGAGGAGATGAATGGCAATGACTCAGTCTCATCTCCTAAAAAAAAGGGACTTAATTGCATCAGACTTGGCTTAGCCTGCTTAGGATTCTCTGAGGCTCATTCAGTTGCCCAGTCATGTTGGTACTCTTTGACCTGCCCTCAGTTGTCAGTTTACATACCCCAAAAGAAATCATTTTAGTCTTTCTTCTTGGGTCCCCAACATATTTCCGTTTCTACTGGCACTGTTGTGTACTCTGGTAGGGAGGGATACTAAACAAGTCTTGGCAACTTGTTATTATTTATTAAGGAGTCCAGCTCCAGGTCAAAATCCAGATGTGTGATCTTTCAGGCCTGATCATAAGCAATTGCTGGGCTTTGGCTGGCAGGCCTGATTGAGGAGAAGCTGCCTCCCCATACTACACTTGCACTGTCAGTGCATTGTAATTTTCTGAAGGGAGTTGCAGTCAAGAACTCAGCCTGTCTTCTCCCCACCCAACCAGCCATGCTAAGATGCATATTCACAATCCTGGCCCTGGTGCATTCATTCACCTGCCACCTTATTGGGGGCCTTGCTGAGACACTTTTCTCCACTTTGATTCAGTACCTTTCTACTCCTAAACCTTCCCTGTCTCTCTCCTACTGGCTCTCAGGTCTATAAAGAGACAGGAGCCTTTTGTTCTGGGCTCCTTAACAGTGAGACGATTCCCTCCATGTGTACAGCACTCACCTGAAAAGTTTTCAAAGTATGTACATTAACAATCTAAATGCTCAGCAATAAGAGTTGTGCAAATAAATTTTGGTACATTTATAATATATAATACTATATAGATATTTTAAATGATAATGGACATAACAAGAAATTGATTACAGGTAATTTAAAGTGACATGTGCTCTGTATTTGCATTCATGTTTTTTTTGTTTGTTTGTTTGTTTTTTTTGTGATGGAGTAATGCTGTGTTGCCAGGCTAGAGTGCAGTGGCGCAATCTTGGCTCACTACAACCTCCGCCTCCTGGGTTCAAGCAATTCTTCCGCCTCAGCCTCCTGAGTAGCTGAGACCACAGGCACGTGCCACCATGCCCGGCTAATTTTTGTATTTTTAGTAGAGACGGGGTTTCACCATGTTGGCTAGGATGGTCTCGATCTCTTGACCTCGTGATCTGCCCACCTCGACCTCCCAAAGTGCTGGGATTACAGGCGTGAGCCACCGTGCCTGGCCTGCATTCATGTTAAAAGTATGCAAACAATATAGTTATCAATGATTACCTTCATAATATTACCAGTGGTTACCTCTGGGTGGTAAAGTAATACATGTTTCATTTACTTGCCTATTTATATTTTCTAATCTAGGACTACTCAACCATGTATTATTGCTGTAATAAGAAAAAAACAATAAAAGTTATTATTTTTAATATACATACTCCTTGAAGGGGCAATTCTATAGGAATTCATCTTAAGGATAAAATTTTAAGCATGCATGCAAAGATTTAGCTATAGTAATGTTTATTGCAAGCTTGTTTCTAATAGTGAAAAATTTAGAAATAACTCAATTTCTAGTGTTGGGGATTGGGAAAATAAATTTTAATATATTTATAGATTATAAAACTAGGTAGCTAAATTAAATATTTAATGATCTTGAAAATGTTCATAATATCATAACAGGTTAAACAATACCCCTTGACCCAGCAATTCCACGAAATACTGTGAAATACTAACACAAAGAATCAAGTGACACAATCTTGATTGTGTCATTTCAGTGAAAAAAAACAGAAGCTACACAAATTTTATCAATGGAGAATGTCAAAACAAATAATGGCAGATTCCTATAGTGAACTACAACAACTGTTGGAAAGAATGACATAGATCTCTATGAGCAAATGTAGAAAATGTTTTGATATATTATTAAGTGAAGATATATAGAAGGATTCTGAAGTACATCCTAAATTTTACATTTCTATACCATTTTAACAACTATTCACAAGCATCTATAACTTTTATAATCAGGAAAAAATTTTAAATATATGTTATATGATATATGTATGTGTATGTGTTTATAATATGCCTATCTCTGAAAGAATATTTACCAAAATGTTGACAGTGGTTATTTCTGGGTGGTGGGATCAGAGCTGATTTTTATTTTATTATTTTTGTTAATTCTATATACTTTGAGATTTTTGCAATACATATATTACTTTTATAACAAGAAAACTTAAAACTGCTTTAAATGGAAAAACTCATAGGCTTGTTCAGAGCTCCTGGGTTTCCACTATGGAAATACAGCTTCTCACAGGCAGAGGCAGCTTAGTTAAAAGCAAAACAGACAAAGAAGCTCAGTCACAAAACACCACATATTTTATGATCCCATTCATATGAACAGGGAAATCTATAGAGATAGAAAGTAGATTAGAGATTGCTTAGGGCTGAGAGTCTGAGGTGGGTGGGCAAGATGGAGACTAGAAGTTGGTAGCTAAATGGTGTGGGATTTCTTATTTTTCCTTTTAAAAACTTACTTTCTTTATGCCTGTAATCCCAGCACTTTGGGAGGCCCAGGCAGATGGATCACCTGAGGTCAAAAGTTTAAGACCAGCGTGGCCAACATGGTGAAATCTCGTCTCTACTAAAAATAAAAAAATTATCTGAACGCAGTAGCACGTGCCTGTAGTTCCAACTACTCCGGAGGCTGAGGCTGGAGAATCACTTGAACCCGGGAGATGGAGGGTGCAGTGAGCCGAGATCACACCACTGCACTCCAGCCTGGGCGACAGAGGGAGACTCCATCTTAAAAGAAAGAAAGAAAAAAAAGCCTAAACGAAAAATTTTTTTCCTTTTACACTTTATGCCATTTTATATTGGCAAGTATATGCTATGGTGGCCTAACATAATTTTAGATTTCAAGAAAGCTCCACAGCACCAGAGCCATGCTGCTTTGTTATTCCTATTTTCCAGATGAGAAAACAGAGGTTAGAGAGAAGTAGAGAGTATCAGTGGCATGGCTCACAAAAGTACAGCCCATGCTGTACTTCTGCAATGACCGTTAAGTATAAGCCCATGGAGACGGGCTACAGTCTTTCCAAAGGCCTCTTTATGATGTCCTGTTTTTTGGTAAATTGTGGTAAATATATATATATTACCATTTTGACCATTTTAAAGTCTGCAGTTCTGTGGCATTAAGTACATTTACATTGTTATGCAACCATCACCATCATCCACTAAGAAAATAACTATGTACATTAAGACATTGATCTGGGGATTTTAGTGGCTGAAATTAAATTAAATCATTTCAAGACACTGGCATCCTAAAATTCAAGATTGAAATTTCTGGGACAGGAGGTCTATGTGTTTTAGTGCAGGTTGTGCCCACTATTGTGGTCAGGAGAGTGGGTTTCAAGATTGGCAGACCACTAGAATTGCATGGGAGTGACAATGGGAAGCAGGCATTTTTCAAAGGAGTGAATTTGGGGCAGAAAAAAATACAAGATGATCACTAAATGGTAACCACATTTAGTGGTCATCATATATTTGTTAACCAGAATTTTCTTTAACCAAAATGGTTTATTTAATGTGATCATGCTAGATAATAACATACAAAAAAAGTTGTACTATAATATAAACACAACTATGTTTGTGGATGGGGCAATGTGAACTAATATTAATTAAGCATGGAATTAGAGCATAGACGGTGTGTCACATTCTAGAATAAGTTGTGAAACACTGAAATAGAAGAATGGTTTCGCTAGAAAGCTTGAAAGTGCAAAGTCTGTTTTCATTTCCTAAGTGCTATATTGATTCTAGTTACAAAATAAATGTTACATTAGTTTCATGTCAACGTACATAAGTTGTAATGGCTTTAAAAATTACAAGCATAGTGGAGAAAGTACTTGCAATATATAATAACATATTAAAGAGTTGCTATCTATAATATGCAAGAAATTCCTGCAGGTTAGAAGAAGAAGACCAGTAGCTCAAAAGAAAAATGAGCTAAGTATGTGAATAAGCAATTTACAGAACAAAAAATTCTTAGGGGGAAAAAGACAAAACATGAGCAACTTCAGTAGTATTCAGTAAAATACAAATTAAAGCAACAACAAACTATCACTATTCACTCATCAGAATGGCTAAAATTATGCAGAGCACATTGTTACAGCCTTTTATTTATTTATTATTATTATTATTATTATTATTTTTTTTTTTTTTTTGAGACGGAGTTTCACTCTTGTTACCCAGGCTGGAGTGCAATGGCGCGATCTCGGCTCACTGCAACCTCCGCCTCCTGGGTTCAGGCAATTCTCCTGCCTCAGCCTCCTAAGTAGCTGGGATTACAGGCACGCACCACCATGCCCAGCTAATGTTTTGTATTTTTAGTAGAGACGGGGTTTCACCATGTTGACCAGGATGGTCTCGATCTCTTGACCTCGTGATCCACCCGCCTCGGCCTCCCAAAGTGCTGGGATTACAGGCTTGAGCCACCGCGCCCGGCCCTCCTGAATCTTGATGATCTCTTTGTTCCTACCCATATTCTGAATTCTATTTCTGTTATTCCAGCCAGTTCACCGTGGTTAAGAACTCTTGCTGGAGAACTGGTGTGATTGTTTGGAGGATGTATAATATTCTGGCCATTTGAGTAACCAGAGTTCTTGCATTGAGTTCTTCTCATCTCTGCTTGTGGATGTTCATTTAACTGCAATGTAGATTGATTACAGTCAGTAGACTTCTTTTCTGGTTGTTTTCACGGTGCTGAGGCTTTGTATAGGGTCTTTACTGAAGCTGACTTCTTGTCTCTGGTTTTAGAGGTGGGTATGTTAGTGAGGTATTGTTGATGTTGAAGCTTTGGGGTGTGATCCTGCAGGTGACACTTAGACTTATTGGTCAGTTGGTAAACTCCTGCTCCAGTGTTTCTTCACAGTTGCAGCTGTGTTCCCTGTCAGTGCTCTGAAAGTGTGGGTTCTTCTCTCCACTGAGTGCTGGCTGGAGTTCATGACTTAGCACTCCTGGACTGCCCACTGCATCTCTGGAGTGATCTCAGTGTTTATGTTCCTTCCTCAGCCTAGAGGTAGCAGAGGAAGAGATCTCAGTAGTGATTGTGGCCAACTGTCATTTGCCACAAGTGTCATTTCTCTGGGGGTTCTACCCAGAGAATGCAGATTAGCAATTGCTCAGTGCAATCAGCACAAGATGGAGGGCCTATGCTTTGGGCCCAAGCCAGGGGTTCCCTGTCTGGTGAGGGGTGTGTGAAACCCATGGGGTATGGACTGGCCCCCTTTCCTTGTGTCTACTGCAGCTTGTTGGTATGGATAAGGCACTTAGGGTCTTTGCTCCTTCTTTAGTCTGAGGGTGGCAAGGGCAGTTCCACAGCACAGTCAGTGGCCGAGAGCCTTTCAGTTGCTTCTGGAGGCACGGTCCTGGGAGTTGCTGAGTTGGTACTGGCTGGATAGCTCTGGTGGGGGATGGCTGGAGGCCCAGGCCTGGAGGACCTGCCTGGTGAAGAGATATGGGAACAGGCATCCACAAAACAGTCTGGCCACTTTTCTGTAGGGCTGCTGTGGTATGCTTAGGGCCTGCTGTAGTCCCTAGTCACCTCAGATTTTCCAGAACCTGGAGGTGTCACCAGTGAAGGCTGTGATACAGCAAAGATGGCAGCCAGTCCTTTCCCCTGGGAGCTTTGTCCCAGGAAGGTATGGATCTGTTGCCGGCCCAAAGGCACCTGTAGGAAGTGGCTAAAGACCCCGGTTGGGAGGTCCCACCCAGTGAGGAGGAACAGGATGAGACCACTTAAAAAAGCAGTCTGACCACGTATCTGTAGAGGAGCTGTGCCGTGCTGGGGGGGGCCACTTCAGCTCCCAGTCACCTCAGATACTCCACAGCCCAAAGTCTGGAACAGCTAAGTCACCCAAACAGCGAAGATAGCAGCCCACACTTCCCTCTGGGAGCACCATCCCAGGGGGAATTCAGATCTCTGCCATCTGAGGAGCTCAGGTGGGGGTGACTGGAGGCCCTGGTTGGGAGGTCATACCTAGTGAGTAGGAATGGGATTGGGCACCCACTTAAAGCAGCAGTCTGGCCACGTTTTGGTAGAGCAGCTGTGTTGTGCTGGGGTATCCCTATCGCCCTGGGTCATCTCAGACTCTCCAAACCCTTAAGGCTGGAACAGCTAAGGCTCCTCAACAGCAAAGATGTTGGCCTACCCCTCCCCTGGGAGCTCCTTCTTAGGAAAGTGCTATGTCACTACTGGTAGCTGGCTACAATTCCAAGCCAGTGGGTCTTATCTTGTGTGAGGTGCTATGGAAGTGGGCCCTGCGGGCTGTTGCTGCTCAGCCCCCTGGATTCAGTCTCTTTTCTAGGGGTATGTACAGGAGTCTTAACTCCCACTTTACGGGAGCTGCAGCTACTTTTGCCAGAAAGCCCAAGTATCTAAGGCACCAGGGTCTCCACGCATGCCTGAGTGGCTGCTCTGCTGAGACTCCACGTCTGCCGACTGAAGACTGAAAGCCCTAGTGCTGGTGGATTGAATTCAAAGGAGATCTCCTGACCCAAGGGTTGCAAAGATATGTGGGAGAAGCATGGTTTCTGGGGTCACTCGTTCACTCACCGCTTCCCTGGGTAGGGGAGGATCCCCTGGCTCCCTGTTGTTCCCAGGTGGGCTGTTGTTCTATCTTGCTTTTCTTTGTTCTCTGTGGGTCAAGTTGTTTCCTTGATTAACCCCAATGTGAATACCCAGAATGTTTCACTTGAAGGTGTTGTATCTACTCATCCCTTCTGTCCCTCTCCACAAGTGAGAACCACACACATTACCTGCTTCTGGTATGCCATCTTGGCCGCTCCCCATCCTTGTGAATGTTTACAATGTATTACAATTGCATAGCAAAGTTACTGCAGGTTTGGGAGTGAGGAAGAGGATAGAGGATGTTGGCTTGTTTCGTCAAGGGAGTGACTTTCTTAAGTCTGTTTTGGTAGTGGGAAGAGACAGGAGCAATCAAATCAGTTAGGAAATTATTGAAACAATTCAGCCCAGATAAAGAGCAGCATATCAAGAGCAGCTGTGTGAGAACGCAGACAAGGGCACAGTTTCTAGAAACATTTCAGAGGTAAACATGGCAGGCCTGGTGGGAGGATGCGAAGATGAAAACCTTCAGTGTCTGGCAACTGAGGGGTTGGAAATACTCCAATCTGACAAAAGAGAACACTGGGATTGGAGGTTGGGGGCCAAGCTGGGAGAAAGATTTCAATATTTTGCAGAATATAGAGGGGGTTGATGAGAATAACAGGTGTAGAGCCTGAAGGAATTCCCAGGTAAAATAAAAGCCCCACAGAGATCAAAAGGGCAAATCCTCAATCTGGAATCACAGAACTGAAGATTTGGTTCTAGACTCTGCAGTCAACTCTCCTAGTGAAAAAATATGGACCCACGTCTTTTCAACTTAGACAGCTCCCAGGGAGGGAAAACATGGCCCTCCTCAGTTTCTGCACGTTCCAAATGAAAGGGTCTGGCTGTGTAGAATGAGAGATCTGGAGTCCTGGGTAAAATCTCAGACATAATTCATTCTCCTGAGAAACCAACTTTTTGCTTACTGCGTTGAGGAAACCTTGTCTATGTTTCTTTCTTCCTCTTGTTTCCCCCCTCAGTAGAATCTTGTGAAAAGAAGTCTTTGGGTATCACGGTGTGTAAAACAGCTAAGAATAGCGCCACTGTCTTGTCCCAGGTCTGTGGACCTGGCCTCTCTCTTCTCCTCTACAACCAAAGATTTCGTCTAAGCAATTGTAAAAATGTGGGATGTCCTAATGCACATTAATAGGTCTGAGATTTTAAAATGAATGAAAATTAAATATAATATGAAAAGTCTAAGTGGATTCCCAGGGCCCTTTCCAGGTCTCCCCTCTATGTTTCTCCTTGAGTGTGTCTTAAACACAACATCTCACAGATGTTTTTAAAAGCGGAGGACAGTGGCCTGGGTGCAAACATCTTGCTTATGGCCCCCTGTTAGCATTCTTGGAAAAAGAAACGTACTTGTCTTTCTTATTATAAAATAAGCAAAAACGCAACGTAAAGAATTTGGCAACCTCAGAGAGTATAAAATAAGAAAACTAATTGGTAACTCCGACCCCACTCCAGAAATTAAAATGAGCATTCGCGGAGAATCCTTCTCGTCTCCTTACCGAGTCCGGTTTGGGACCCGGGCCTGAGGCTCCTCAGCCCCGGGGCCAGCTCCTCCGGCAGCTACTGGCTGGAGGCCCGGGAAGGGGCGCTGAGGGGAAGGCGCCCACCGAGGGAAGGTCTCCGAGGAGGCGGCCAGAGGCGGAGCCGCCCCAGGAGACTCCGCGGCCAAGGAAGGAGAAAGATCCCGGGAGCTGGAGGAGCCCCGCGGCGCGTGGAGTCTGCAGGTCCCGGAGCCCTTCCGGCCCTCGCAGAAGAGCTGGGTCTGGGCGCGCCACGCGGGCGGCGCCAGGGACGGGCGGGCAGGCGCGGCCCAGCCAGTGCCTTGGCCAGAGACGCCCCGCGCCTCGCGACCACTGCAGAGGCCGTCGCCGCCGTCCCACCGCCTCCACGCCCGGCTCTCGGCGCAGCGATGGGCGCGGCCCCCTGTCTGCCCGGGCCCGCCCCTTCTCGCCCTGCAAAGCCGCGAGACGCCGGGGGACCTTGGGCGTCCTGCACACAGCAGCGGGCTTGGCGCTTCTCCGCGGTCCGACACCGATGAGGTGAGCACAGCGACCTGAAGGATGCACAAAACTTCAAATACTTAATTATTAAGTGAAAGTGGAAAAGGGGAGGGGCTTTCTCTCCTTTCCAGAATGTGGGCAGTTTCTTTGGAACCGATGAAGAAACTCTCTTAGGAACTTGAGGTGAGCACGGGTCATTCATCAGGGATGCGAGTGGCAATTTCAGGGGAAGAGAGAGAAGAGTACTGTAATTTGGTGTAAAGATGGGGCGGTGGCTTTTCTGCTGAATAAGCGACCGGTTGTGCTGAAAATGAGAGATCCCGGAACAGTTTCCCACCGCCTGTAGACTTTCCAGAGTCTCCTTACCCTGAATGTGCTATGCAGGGCATGCTCACCCTCAGGGTGCAGAGTGGCGGGCACGATGGGCTACCCCATGGGAATGGCAAAGTCCTGAAAAGCGACAATTTTGTTACACTGCGTCTGTTGAACTGCCTTGCTTCTGAGCATGAGAATCACCTGGGAGCTACAGCGTCCTTGTACCTGGCAAGCAGCTCTTTCCAAGTTGGCTGTCAGAAGTAGAGGCCTCTAGGTAGCACTCAAGGTATCCCTGTGCTCGTGAAGAATACAAATCTTGAAATTTTTAAAATCAAATTTTGTTAACATCTCAGGATAGAAATCTGGGAAGAGAAGTCATGGCATGGCATAACTTACCCCCCTGTTGGTTTTCTAGATACATGCATGTTTGAATAAAAGATAAATGATGTCCTAGCCTATCATGAAATGTCTTCCCTGGTGTAGCTCTTTAAACCCAGATATGGAGGATAACATTACCTTTTTGCATCCCTAGGTAAAAGGGAAAGATTTTCAGATGGGGGTTACACAGCTGGAAAAATTGTTGATATAGTTGTATTAGGCAGCAAGGCCTGCAAAGAAAAACTTGTTTTTCTCTACCGGTGGCTGAATTCTGCAGTGTCTCCTCACAGTGTGGGTAGCAGCCCGGTTTGCAAAAACAGTGCTTCTTTCATTGGTGCAGGTGGAGCAAACGGGCCTGTGAATAAATGGCTAAGGAAGCCATTCCCTTAACCTGTGCTAAGTGCCATGGTTAAGGCAATTTGAGTCTGGAGAATAAAGTGCTTTAGCAGGCTTTGCTTGAGTTAGGGGTCTGTTGGGAGGAATGGAGATAGTTTTTGGTCCCCATTTTGCCAACCTAATTCCCCTTCAGGGACAACACTGTCTCTGGAATGTTCCCTCTATTTCCCCTTCTCTTCCACTCCCAGCTTTTAGCTTCTTCCCATTCCCCAGTAAAATCTAGAATTGAGCCTGGTCAGAGACAAAGTTATTATAGCCTGGGGATATAGAACTTTAAGCCTGGTGAAGGCAGAAATGTGATCTAGGAGAGACTCAGGATGGGTGCAGTGAAACAACTTCCAGCCTAGAAGGCTCTCAAAAGAGTGAAAAAATAATGATTGAGCGAAACAGATTCTCTGGAAAGGACACTAAGCGCTTAAGTGTGTGTTTACAGTTGAGGGTTTTAATATTTCCATTTTTGTTGTTTAACCATAAGGGAATTTCCATATAGGGTAGGAGGAGGATGAGGCCCTCTCTGAAAACTGCATCCTTCTCCCTGAATTTGCATTTTATTCCATTCTCAAGTAGGTTTCAGAGATTAATTGGGGGAAGTGGGAGACAGGGAAGAAGCCAGGGGCTCTGACATGCTGCAGAAACAGTGCAAAGTGGACTGACTTGGGCTGTGAAGGTGGATTTGGGGGTTGAAAGAAATCCACTAAAGATATTCTACGTTTAGTTTAAAAAAAAATCAGAGACTTTATTTTGCAGAAAGGTCTTGAGAATTAGAACATTCTTGTTTAGTTGCCGATGAATTTTGCCTGATAAGGATGCAAATCACTATCTTACCTTTTGCCTCCAGTACTTTATTATGAAAAATTTTAGACATACAGAGATGTTATCTACCTCTCATTTTATAAACTTATTATCATAAAACATAAACTTGTTAATAAAAATCAGTGTTTAGAATTCAGACATATGTGATGTGGTCCTGGACAGAGCTTGAATCAGAAGGTGCTTCAGATATAGATGTGTGAAGGATATTAACATTTTAAGAAAAATATATGGATCTTATTTTTCTGACTTTCCCATAAGAATCTTGAGCAGACCTCTTAATTGCCTTCTTTTTCCCATTCTTTTTTTTTTTTTTTTTTTTTTTTTTGAGGCGGAGTTTCACTCACGTTACCCAGGCTGGAGTGCAATGGCGCGATCTCGGCTCACCGCAACCTCCGCCTCCTGGGTTCAGGCAATTCTCCTGCCTCAGCCTCCTGAGTAGCTGGGATTACAGGCACGCGCCACCATGCCCAGCTAATTTTTTGTAGTTTTAGTAGAGACGGGGTTTCACCATGTTGACCAGGATGGTCTCGATCTCTTGACCTCGTGATCCACCCGCCTCGGCCTCCCAAAGTGCTGGGATTACAGGCTTGAGCCACCGCGCCCGGCCCCTTTTTCCCATTCTTAAAACATCAGTCAGTTGGATTATATCACTTCCCTGCTTAACACCCTCCAATGGCTTCCCCTCACACTGTAAATAACCTTTTACTCTCCACCAGGGCTTACCAGCCCCATGTGATCTGGTCTGGTGACCTCATTCTATGCCTGTCCTCTCGCTTGCCATCGTCTTTGCCCTTCCCTCTGCCTGAACACTCTTGCTTCAGATACTGGCACTGCTTTTCTCAGCTCATCCTGGTTTCTTTTCATATTACCCTCTGCGATGATGGCCACCTGATCTAAAACTGCTTGTGGTCACTCCCTGTCCTCTGACCCTGCTTTATCCTTCATGGCACTTAGCACTCCCTGACGCTGTGTAGTATATCTGTTTCCTTGTTAATTGGGCATATTCCCCACTCTAATGTAAACTTCATCAAGACAAGGAATTTTTTGTCTTATTTATGATTGTGTTCCTGTTTGGTATATTATGAGCAATTAATAACTGTTGGATTCATTAGGTAATTAAATTACACAAATAAAACATTGACTCCCATAAGGGTGGCAGAACACTTGGTAAAGTACTAGAAGCCCTTTCAGGTAATTCATAATTCAAGTTAATCAATATTTTATAGGTAAATGATGACCCTGGAGATCAGTGGCCTCTTTTATCCACGCAGCACTTCTCAGCTGAATCCTATGCTAATAGCTGGGCCAGTTTTGACAAACCCACATCCCAAACAAGACATAAAATATTTCAGTCACAGAACTTTTCCTTTGTCTCTTTCTAGTCATCCCCACCAAACAGAAGCAGCAAATCTTGTTCTGATTTCTAATATCATAGATTAGTGTTGATAGTTCCTGAACTTCATAGAAGTGCAATTACTTAGTATGCATTCTTGTATTTGGCTTTTTTTGCCCTACACAATGTCTGTGAGATTCATCTGTGCCACTGAGTATATCAGTAGTTCATTTCTTTCTATTCCAAGGTAGTATTCATTGCATGAATATGTGTTTATCCATTCTCTTATTGATAGACACTTTGGTTGTTGCCAGTTTGTGACTATTTTGAATAAAGCTGCTGTGAACCTGTAAAGGATCTGCCTCATCTTGAGTCTTCTGTACTGTATATGAAAATCTTCCTTGTGCCACCAATGCTGAGAGAAGTATGGCAAGGTTATTGGGGCTGTAACTGATATAGCAGCTTGCATGCACCACAGCCAGTGCTCTCTCTAGACAGCTCTGCTGGGAGCTGACCTGCTTCCCACTTTAGAGGGACAGCACTTGGAAAATGAAAAATGAGTGTCTAACGAATTAGGTAGCCCTCCAGTGCACTCTTAGGTGCTTTACATCCTTGAAAGAGACACTGTAGAATGCCTGCTGCCATCGCTGTTGTATTTCCTTCCTCCTCTCAGCTTCCCCATCCCAGCACAAGTTCACTCTAATCAGCCTCTGAGCATTATGCTACTGAGGGGTTTAAACATTCATGAGCAAGAGTCTTGTTCAGAGCTTGATAAAACATTTATGTATTTCCACGGGCATTGGTTTCCATCTAAACTTCTCAAGGCATTTTTCTGAGATGCATGTCATAATTGGGAAGAACTCAGATAGTGATCGATGATACGGCCTGAGAACACCCTGTGTTATTGAACTTCACCACACAGTACCTTGCTTTCTAGGGATGGAGAAGAATGAGCACACAAAAAAACTGACATTAATAATGTCTGGATCAGGAGAAAGACTACATGTACTGATAAAAATGGCTTGAGTAAAGAGGAGCCTGTTAATATAGTACCTACAAAGGTATGAATCCAGAGAGGAGACCAAAAAGAACTTGTTAAAATCAGAGGAATGTTGGGATGCCTTCATTCCAAGTGGAAGAATGGGGGAATCAGCATTGTAAAAAGCACTGTTCCTTTGACACTCATGTGGACAAGCCTCATATGAGATAGCTGTGCTGACTGCTATAATTTTCATAACCTGCTATGAGAGAAGGAGAGTAGGAGTGGAAGCTGGGCAGGGTTTCCAGGTAGAAACAGAGAGCTATTCCAGGTGGAGTCAACATTTTCCTTCATGGATGAAGTGGCTTTGAGTCAGGTTCTGAAGGAGGTATGCCTCTTTGACTGGCAGTTGCAGTGTGAAAGGGCTTTCCAGAAAGTCAGAATAGCATAAATAGATATTTGACTGAGGGCCGAAGTGCCGGTGTGGTGTGAGTAAGGAGAGAAGGTGGGTGAATGGGGGTCAGGGCAGGGTTGTAGCAAAAGATAAAGCAGGAGAGCCAAAGGGCAGCTTATGAAGGCCACAGGAGTCTGGACTTTGGTCTGTTTGCTGGAGGGCCACATAACTTTCAACCAGAGATTGGGTTACATTTTGAGCAGTTCTTGGGAAGTATATCCACCCCAGGCAAGGTCTTGAGGTATGTTTATGTCCAAGGTACTTCCACAATATTCTGTTGTGTTCAGTATGGTACAAAGACTCTATGCGGTCTACTCTAAGAGAGGTAAACTAGAGGAGGTTAGATTCACTCAGTATACTCCTAGGACTGACCAGAAACAGGCCTTACCAGCCACCTTCCTGCCCCCAGCACACATACACTCAGCATATTCTGAGTCAGACTGAATCCAGGCATCCTCTAGTCTCCTTCATGACCACTTTGCCTCAGCTGGGATAGTTGCAAGGTTCTAAGTACTCCCTTATCACTTGAACCCAAATCTGGGCCAGTATACCTCAGACATGGGTTGCCAGGCAATTGAGGGCTAAATGATGAGGCTGGCTAATCATTCCCCCAAAGCCCAGGCCTGCTTTGACCAGGCCATTGGGCTGTGACCAGAGAGGTAACTGGGGCAGTTGAGGTCATGCAGATTGATGACCTATAGACAAAACTGCTATGCCCCTTCCTTGTGTCTTCTTCCTTTGGGTTGCAGATTCTTATTCAAAAATGCCTCAGTATGTTTATTTTTTATCCCATAATAAAAATAGTGAAGTAGAGAAGAGTGTTAAATATGTCAGTCATCTACACTTTATGTTGTCATTGGGAAGAAATAACTTGTGGAAATGATTGCCCTGGGAAAGTCAGTCTTCTGTCCTGCAGTGAGGAGCTTTGTAGAGATGTAGAGATTAGCCAGAAATCTCTACGTAAAGATTAGCCAGAAAGCTCTGGAGTTCTGATGGTGAAAAGGGATTTCGTGGGTCAAGGATAGGAAAGGGCAAGGGAGGACCTTCACTTTTCTGCCCAGGGCTTTGCTGGTTGGAATTGCTATTCTGCTGCCATGGGTAGCGTGGGGTTTCAGTGACTTTGAAAACACCCCAGGAAAGTATGCTCTGGGTCTTCATGTTGCCATCCGCCTACACTGAAATGTCAGACCATTAGTCAGCACTGTCAGCTCTCCATCTTGATTTTCTAAGAGTTGTTGGGAAAATCTTGAAAGGGAAGGCAGAAGTAGATGTCTTAATTAGGGAAATGCCAAGGGCCTAAACATGTGGTCTAGATTGAAGGTGTGGTAAGGGCCTTAAGGCACTGGTCTGTCAGGACTTAAGACCAACAAAGCCTTTCTTGGCTCTTATGAAAATATTCATGATTTTCTGTGTGAGGTGGAATCTCTGAAGTGCTGTGTTAATTAGTCTTTCGGCTGAACAGGTAAATAGGGTGCATGCTTAATTGAGGGTCTTTTTTTAAAGTTTCAGCCTCTATTTTACATTCAGAGGATGCATGTGTAGGATTGTTACATAGGTAAATTGGACCCAGGTCATAAGCATAGTACTCAATAGGTAGTTTTTCAACCCACAACCCCTCCCTCCCCGCTCTAGTAGTCCTCAGTATCTGTCATTCTTGTGTTTATATCCATGTGTGCTCGATGTTTAGCTCCCACTTATAAGTGAGAACATGTGATACTTTGTTTTCTGTTCCTGCATTAATTCACTTAGGATAGGCCTCCAATCGCATCCACATTGCTGCAAAGGACACAATTTCATTCTTTTTTATTCTGTGGTGTTTATGTAGCACATTTTCTTCATCCAGTACACTGTTGATGAGCACCTAAGTTGATTCCACATCTTTGCTATAGTGAATAGTGCTGTGATGCACGTATGCATGCATGTGTATTTATGGTAGAATGATTTATATTTCTTTGAATATACACCCTGTAATGGGATTATTGGGTCTAATGTAGCTCTGTGTTTAAGTTTTTTGAGAAATCTCCAAACTACTTTCCACAATGGTTTAACTCATTTACATTCCCACCAACAGTGTGTAAGTGCTCCCTTTTCTCCACAACCTTGTCAGCATTTGCTGTTTTTTGACTTTTTAACAACAGCCATTCTGACTAGTGTGAGATGGCATCTTATTGTGGTTTTATTTGCATTTCTCTGATGATTAGTGACACTGAGCATTTTTTCATGTTTGTTGGCCAGACTTGTATGTCTTCTTTTGAGAAGTGTCTTTTCATGTCTTCTACCCACTTTTTAATAGTTATTTGCTTTTTGCTTGTTGATTTAAGTTTCTTTTCTTTTCTTTTTTTTTTTTTGAGGCGGAGTTTCGCTCTTGTTACCCAGGCTGGAGTGAAATGGCGTGATCTCGGCTCACCGCGACCTCCGCCTCCTAGGTTCAGGCAATTCTCCTGCCTCAGCCTCCTGA
>NW_016107809.1:444213-455356 GCF_001604975.1 Cebus imitator | reverse complement strand
GCTGGGATTACAGGCACGCGCCACCATGCCCAGCTAATTTTTTGTAGTTTTAGTAGAGACGGGGTTTCACCGTGTTTATCAGGATGGTCTCGATCTCTTGACCTTGTGATCCACCCGCCTCGGTCTCCCAAAGTGCTGGGATTACAGGCGTGAGCCACCGCGCCCGGCCTGATTTAAGTTTCTTATATATTCTGGATATTACACCCTTGTCAAATGCATAGTTTGTGAATATTTTCTCCCATTCTGCAGGTGATTTACCCTTTTAATGGTTTCTTTTGCTGTGCAGAAGATTTTTAGTTTAACTAAGTCCCACTTGTCAATTTTTGTTGTTGCAGTTCTTTCTGGGGACTTGGCCATAAATTCTTTGCCAAGGTCAATGTTGTTAAGGGTATTTTCTAGGTTTTCTTTGAGGATTTTTATAGTTTGAGGTCTTACATTTAAATCTTTAATCCATATTTAGTCAATTTTTGTATATGGTGAAAGGTAAGGGTCTAGTTTCATTCTTCTTCATATGGCTACCAGTCCCAGCACCATTTATTGAATAAGGAGTCCTTTCCCCATTGCTTGTTTTTGTCAGCCACATTGAAGATCAGATGGTTGTGGGTATGCAGCCTTATTTCTGAACATTCTATTCTGTTCCATTAGTCTCTGTATCTGTTTTTGTACTAGTACCATCCTGTTTTGCTTACTCTAGCACATTCTTTGAAATTAATGAAAATAGGGACACAATTTACGAAGACCTCTGGAATGTAGGCAAAGCAATGTTAAGAGGAAAGTTTATAGCCATAAATGCCTTCATCAAGAAGTTAGGAAGATCACATTAACAACATAACTTTGCATTTAAAGGAACTAAAAAGAAAAGGGCAAACCAACCCCAACTCTAGCAGAAGAAAAGAAATACTAAAATTAAAGAAAAGCTTAATGAAATTGAGATACAAAAAAATCCATATGAAAGATAGTGAAATCAAGAATTGGTTATTTGGAAAAATAAATAAAATTGAAAGACTGCTAGTGAGGTTAATAAAGTAGGGAGAAAGAGAGGAAGGGAGGGAGGGAGGGAGGGATCCAAATAAGTATGATTAGAAATACCAATGATGGCCGGGCGCGGTGGCTCAAGCCTGTAATCCCAGCACTTTGGGAGGCCGAGGCGGGTGGATCACGAGGTCAAGAGATCGAGACCGTCCTGGTCAACATGGTGAAACCCCGTCTCTACTAAAACTACAAAAAATTAGCTGGGCATGGTGGTGCGTGCCTGTAATCCCAGCTACTCAGGAGGCTGAGGCAGGAGAATTGCCTGAACCCAGGAGGCGGAGGTTGCAGTGAGCCGAGATCGCGCCATTGCACTCCAGCCTGGGTAATAAGAGCGAAACTCCGTCTCAAAAAAAAAAAAAGAAATACCAATGATGACATGACAACTGATTCTACAAAAATACAAAAGATCCTTGGAGAGAACTATGAACAACTCTATATACACAAATTAGAAAATCTAGAAGAAATGGATCAATTCCTGGAAACAATCTCCCAAGACTGAACAGGAAGAGATTGAAGCCCTGAATAGACCAACATCAAGCTATAACATTGAATCAGTAATTAAAAAAAAAAAAAAAAAGAAGATCCTGCCAACCATAAAAAATCCTGGACCAGATGGATTCACAGCCAAATTCTACGACATATACAAAGAAGAACTAGTACCAATCCTACTGGAACTTACAGAAAATAGAGGAGCAGGGACTCCTTCCTAATTCACTCCATGAAGCCAGCATCAGCCTAATACCCAAATCTGGCAAAGATATGATTAAGAGATATGATTTTTTGCATCTGTGTTCAGAACAATATTCCTGATGAGCATAGACACAAAAATCCTCAACAAAATACTAGTAAACCAAATTCAGCAGAGCATCAAAAAGTTAATTCACTATGATCAAGCAGGCATTACTCCTGTGATGCATGATTGGTTCAACATACACAAATCAATAAATGTGATTCACGATATAAACAGAATTAAAAGAAAAAACCATATGATCATCTGTGTCATCTCAATAGACACAGAAAAAGCTTTTGATAAAATCCCAAATCCCTTCATAATAAAAACCCTCAATGAACTAGGCATCAAATGGACATATCTCAAAATAATGAGCGCTATCCCTGTTAAACCTGCAGCCAACATCATACTGAATTGGCAAAAGCTAGAACCATTCCCCTTGAGAACTGGAACAAGGCAAGGAAGTCCACTCTCACCACTCCTATTCAAGGTAGTGCTAGAAGTCTGAGCCAGCACAGTCTGGTAAGTCAAAGAAATGAAAGGCATCCAAATAAGAAAAGAAGTTGAACTATCTCCCTTTGCTGATGGTATAATTCTATACTTAGAAAACCCTGAAAAATCTTCCAAAAGGCTGCTAGAACTGAAAATTTTAGCAAGGTTTCAGGATACAAAATCAATGTATAAAAATCAGTAGCATTTCCAAATACCAATAACATCCAGTCTGAGTCAAATTAAGAACATGATCCCATTTCCAACAGCCATAAAGAAAATGAAATACCTAGGAATACAGTCAACCAAAGAGGTGAAAGAATTCTGCAAAAAGAACTACAATACACTGCTGAAAAAAATCAGAAACAACACAAATAAATGGAAAAATATCCCATGCTTATCGATTAGAAAAATCACTATTAAAATGACCATACTGCCCAAAGCAATGTATATATTCAATGCTATTCCTATAAGACTACTAACATTCTTCACAGAATTAGAAAAAAAAAATACTCTAAAACTCATATGGAGCCAAAAAAGAGCCTGAATAGCCAAAGCAAGCCTAAGCAAAAGAACAAAACCGTGTCATCAAACTACCTGAGTACCTTTTCTGAACAGACATTTCAATTATTCTGTGATTGTTCATGAGCCAGTGATGGCTGCCTGCTTTTGGATGCTGCTAGGTTACATGCAGAAGATCAGAGCAAAGAGGAAGAGGAAAGCATAATAGCAGGAAAGAGTCAAAGAGAAGAGAGTAGTAACATGCTGAGATCACAGAGATAGTGGGTACCCAGTTATCTGCAAGTGGGAAATAGGGATAAAAGATGATCAAATAACCGCCCATGGGAATCTTTACATGCGAATATTGCCGACTTCCAAGGCAGCTGTGAGGAGAAAGGAAGGGAGGAGACACAAAGGCAGCTGTCACAGTCAATCTGAGGAATAGTAATATAAACTTGACATAAAAAACACGTGGCCATATCACAACAGTATGGGTCCCAGCAAGGATGTCTGTTCAGACCCCTCTTTCACATTTCCATATATTCATTCATAATAGTAGGTATTTTGGAAGACATTCATTTGCACTTGCAAAGATACACAAATGCAGAGAACTTAAAAGGGTAAACTATCCTAAAATATTAGTGGTGACATTATAAATGATTACTTGTATTTTTTCAACTTACCTGTATTTTCCATGATTTTAAGAAGTGTGAATTTCTATGATAATCAGAAAAACATTAAGGAGAAAAGAGGTTAAATAGGGAAATAGAGAAAGAGGCATGGGGTGGCGAGAGAGGACTGTAGAAAAGAAAAATATGTTGGAAGATGCATGAACAATTTACAAAGTGAATGTTTCACAGACTGCTAGCTTATGCATATTTTTTCTTTATTGTGGAAAATTATGTTTACCACCCTCCGAAGATTTGGAAGTATCGATTGGCATGAAATTGAATTGCAAATACTGAGTTAAGTATCACACCTCTAAGACCACTGCCTTGACCAATGCCATTTTGTGTGTGACAGGTGGCTTCCAGTGGTGCTCAGAGTATTTTCCACCAAAGGCTAATACAGAACACTTCAAACCTGGGCAGCAGCATCTCTCCCACAGAGTTTAATATTTATTCCTGCAGCAACTGGGCCAGCTTTGTGTTTCTCATCTCTGAAGTATGGAACAGGAGCCAACAAAGGCTGTCAATAGTTGGAGTAGTGGGATTTTCCAAGACAAAAGCGTGAGTTATTTTTTTTTATTTTTATTTATTTTATTTTATTTTATTTTATTTTTTTTTTTGAGACAGAGTTTCGCTCTTGTTACCCAGGCTGGAGTGCAATGGCGCGATCTTGGCTCACCGCAACCTCCGCCTCCTGGGTTCAGGCAATTCTCCTGCCTCAGCCTCCTGAGTAGCTGGGATTACAGGCACGCGCCACCATGCCCAGCTAAAAAAGCGTGAGTTATTATTCTCTTCCATGGGTTTGCTGGCTTCTCACTGGCTCAGGCAGCCCCTTGGGAAGCTCTGTGGCTGAAGCTTTGGATTAATAGATGTAGTTTTTGTTTCACAACTGCTGACATTTCCAGAGGCACTGTTGATTCTGGGCTTTAATTGGCTTCTGTTGAGTGACACAAGGTGAGCCCTATATCCAGGAGCAGAAGCTGCTATCTGCCATTAACCACTAGGATCAATTCGAAGCAAATGCCAGAGGACCACATATCTCACTGAACTCTGGGATCTGGGGTTACTTGTAGTTACAAGTCTCAATAAATACTCTTTGTATTTTAACTTTATGGCATTTTTAAGTTGTAAAAGTCATACACACTCATTGTAACAAGTCTAGTAAGACAGCAGTATATAAAGAAAATATAGCCATGTGCAGTGGCTTACCCCTGTGGTCCCAGCACTTTGGGAGGCCAAGATGGGTGGATCACTTGAGGTCAGGAGTTCAAGACCAGCCTGGCCAAGATGGTGAAACCCCATCTCTACTAAAAATATAAATATTAGCCAGGTACAGGGCAGGTGCCTGTAATACCAGCTACTTGGGAGCCTGTGTGGCAGGAGAATTGCTTGAACCTGGAGGTCAGAGGTTGCAGTGAGCCAAGATCACACCACTGCACTCCAGTCTGGGTGACAGAGCTAGACTCTGTCTCAAAAAAAAAAAAAAAAAGTCATAACAATTCTTCCAATTCAACTGGTATAAGTTCTAATTCACATGCCACCTTACTCGGCTAATGGTAAACATTTTTTGTAGAACCGTGGCCTCACTGTGTTGCCCAGGCTGATTTTGAACTCCTAGGCTCAAGTGATCTTCCCACTTCAGCCTCCCAAAGTGCTGGGATTATAGGCATGAGCCACTGCACTCAGCCCCATCACTTCTTTTCTATGTTCAAACAAACATAACTATGTAGACTTATTTTCTATTGTGTATGAAAATGGAACCATATAATACACTACTCTGTTATTTCCTTCATTTTACTTAGTGTATATTATGTACATTATTCTAGATGAACACATATAATTGATCTAATATTTTTAATAGCTACCTAGTATTCCATTATGGGAAGTTCCATAATTTCTTCCCATTTATTACTTCCCCATTGATATTCATGTTTTTCTTCCAACTTTTTTTATACAACAAATTATGCCACAATCAACATTCTACATTTTTTCTTGTACACCAGTTTTTTTTTTTTTTTTTTTCCATAGGAGAGATTCCCAAAATTGGCATTTTTGGGTCAAAGGAAATACACAGTTTTAATTCTTACTGTAGGTCCCCTTTACAGCAGTTGTTTCTCTCCCTCCTTTTGTCTTTCTTTCCCCTCTCCCACCATATTTCGCCAGGAAGGCCTGTGTGTTTAGGAAGGAAAGCCTGCAGTGAGAACGCCTCTGTGCCAAGTGTGGATTATATCGGCTCAGTGGGGAATGGAGTCTGCAGTATCTCAGTTGCATTGTGTCTCTCTTGCTTTTTCTTGGCCAGACTGTTTACAATTCCCCTTGCTCATTTATTCCATGCTGTGGAATTATACATGGTCTTCATCCGTGGCAGGAGCATCTGAGGGGTGGATTTTTGGAAGGGGTGTCCTTTCAGAGATAATACGCTCAGTTACTGTATTTTCTCACAAAGCTATGTCTGGTATGTTGTTTGTTATGCCCTTTCTTTAATAGTTGGATTGAAAAAGGTTCTTCAATTTCCATCCCGGTCTTCCGTCTTCATTTTGAGGACTTGGAATTTGGGGAGTTCTATGAGTATGTAGTCAATCAACTGTAACTGATTATTTGACATGAGGATAATTCGTTAAGAAGGTAGGGGTCTTGGAGCTTAAGAATCAGTGCCAAGCAACAGATGTGAACATTTTTAAACAAAGGATTTTAACAAACCCGGTATTAGGAGCAAGCTTCCCTGGAGTACTTGGCTTTCATTTTTAATTTTGCCCTCGCTGGGATGTAAAACTTCAGTCTAGTCCACCAGACTAGAGAGGAGTTGGATTCTACACCACCAGGGCTGGAGAGGAGAAAATGTCAAAGAAGCATTAAAGGAAGCTGGTAAGTACAAGTAAGTGAAATAAATATAAACACTAAACTGATAAAATAGCAGAAAGTAAATGAAATTTGAAAATTCTCAGCTGAAGATTATTATGTAACCAGTGGTCCTGTGAGCTAGTGGACACTTTATAAAAATCTGTGATCTCTAAAACATATTAGAAACCCCAATGTGAATCTATGTTCAGAATGCAAACATTAAGCAAGAGAAAGAAATTATCAAGTCCTGTTGGCAGATATTTTGCTATTGGCTTCTATAACACATGCTACAATTTTTACTCAGCAGTTTTAGAATGGATTTCTGTGTCCTAGGTTGAAAACTAAACTAAAAGAAAAACAGAATAGAAGTTATTGCAATTAATTTTAACTGTAGTTTTTTCATGTATATGCCTGCAAAATAAGCATTACCCTTTATGTTAATACAAACTTTACATGAATGTTTAATTTTCAAATATGCACTGACCAGTAATAATAATGGCAAAATTAGACTGTATAGTAGTCTTATATTTTATAACTTAAGGATTCTGTAATGTCTCTTAGTTGGTCTCAGTTAATAGTAAGGATAGTTACCTCTTACACAGTTTGCATTGTCATCTGAGTAAAGATTATCTTTAAACAGTTCTTGACAGTTAAAAAATTTTAAGGTTAAACATTATAAGACATTAAGCATCTGATTTTGGCTATAAGGGACTATCTGATAGATTTTTACTTTTATACAGGACATCTAGAAAAGCTGGGTTTTAAAAATATATTTGAAGGCATAGAAGACCTACTAAGGTAGCTAGTACTTGAGAGCTAAGACTTCAGAAAGAAGAGAAACTCACTGACTGTCCCTTATGCTAGGCTACTTTTTCCCTGTAGACACTTAGCGTTTATTAAGTAGCACATGAGGAGAACCCAAACAATAAGCAGCTGCTAAAAATCAGAGAAGCCAGGCAGATTATTCTGCAGTCTGATAGGGCTGGGGAGGAAAAAAACATGAATTCAGGGAAACCAAATGATTCAGCACATGAGAAACCATGAGCATGGATGGAAAAGAGGCACAGAAAGATCAACTCAATAGTCTAAACAATTTTCCTTCCAACTCATTCACTGATTTATAAGTAGCACAGACCAAGAGTTTGTAAAAATCTAAACACAAAGAAGGTGCTAAAAAGCTGAGAAGCCAGTCAGCGCTACTTGCATTCTTATTACGCTGGGAAGATAAAAATTTTATAGAATGTAAAGCCCACCAATGTGGACGGGCCTGAAAAACACCCTAAGCTTTCATTTGGGACCACTGATGGATTATGCCTGACCAGTTAAAGGAAACCAGAAATAGACCTAGTGTAATAGAATGTTGAAGTCCATTTCCCAATCAACTCAGTCACTGATTAATCTGTTTATTTTAGCACCCTAGCAGTAGCCTTCTCCATATTCGTTGGAGAAGAAATAATGATCCAGAGCCTGTATATTTTTCGTACATGATTTCTGGTATTCAGCAAAGCAAAACAAAACAAAAACAGGCATACCAAGATATAGCTTCCAGAATATAGTGCAAACAGAACCCAGATTTCCTGAGTTGAGAAGATAGAACTTCAAGTCTGGGAAGACTGAGGCAACTAGAATGTGTAGCACAGAGTATTGGAGAGCAGATAGCTGCAGTGAGAACTCCTGAGTTCCTCACAGAGTACATCTCAAGTATAAAGCTGAGTACTGAGCAGCACAAGCATGTAAGGCAACTACGTGGGATGAAGAAAGAACTACCCAAAAGGATTAGAAGAAATTGTGTTCATTGCTCACACAGGGCTGGGAATAAAACTCATAATTCACAGAGGGTTGGGTAGTATACTTTGAAAGACCATGCCTTAGTAGTAGGAAATAGCCCTAGATTGAGCACTGCACTGATCCTGTCTAACAAATATTTTTAAAAGACCCAAAAGGAGCAAATTGTTCCAGTTAATTTGAACTGCATCCCAGAAAAAACTCAAAACTATTTAGAGGTATTTGGAATAGCAATATTAGTAATATTGCAGAGGAAAGAATATTGCCAGGGATAAAGAAAATCATTTCATAATGATAAAGGAGTTCATTCATGAGGAAGACATAACAGTACTAAACATTTATGCATCTGATAACAGAACTTCAAAACACATGAATGAGAAATTTATAGAGTTCCAAGGAGAAATAGGCAAATCCATAACTGTAGTCCAAAGTTTTATTAACCTTCTCTCAGTAATTGATAAAACAAAAAGACAGAAAATAAGTATATGAAAGAAGATAAAAATACAATCAACAAACTTGACCTCATTGATCTTTATAAGACACTCTACCCAGCTACAGCAAATACATATTCCTTTCAAGTGTACATGAAACACTTGAAATGGACCATATTCTGGACCATTAAACAAGTCTCCATAAATTTAAAAGGACTTTAGTCATAAAATGTGTTCTTGATCACAATGGAATTAAGAATTCAGTAACAAAAATTCTCAAATATTTGGTAACTAAATAACATACTTCTGAATAACTCATGAGCCAAAGGAGAAATCAAAAGGAAAATTAGGGCCGAGTGCAGTGACTTATATCTGTAATCCTAACACTTTGGGAAGCTGAGGCAGGAGGATTGCTTGAGGCCCAGAGTTCAAGATCAGACTGGGCAACAGAGTGAGATCCTGTCTTTACGAAAAATAGAAAAAAAAAAAAATTAGCTAGGCACAGTGGTGTGCACTCATAATCCCAGCTACTCAGCAGGAGGATTGCATTAGCCTAGGAGTTTGCGGTTGCAGTGAGCTATGATCATGCCACTGCACTCCGGTCTGGGTAATAGAGTGAGGCCCTATCTCTGAAAAAATTATTTTTAATAAAAAAGGGAAAAGAGAAAATGTTTGGGGCTGAAAGTAAAAACTTATATATCAAAAGCAGTACTTAGGTGGAATTTTATAGTATTGAAAGTTTATAAGGTGGGGCACAGTGGCTCACGCCTTTAGTGCCAACACTGTAGGAAGCCGAGATGAATTGCTTGAGATCAGGAGTTCAAGACCAGCCTTGGCAACATGTCAAAACTCTGTCTCTATAAAAAAAAATATGAAGAATTATCTGGGCATGGTGGCACGTGCCTATAGTTCCAGTTACTTGATGGGGGCTGAGGTGGGAGGATCACTTGAGCCCAGGAGATTGAGGCTGCAGTGAGCTGAGATTGTGCCACTACATTCCAGCCTGGGTGACAAAGTGAGACCCTGTCCTGCCGCCCCCCAAAAAAGGCTTATAAGAAGAAAAGTCTCAGATCAGTGTCCTCTGCTTTCATCTTAAGAAACCAAAACAGAAAAAGAGCAAATGAAATTCAAAATAACCAGAAGAAAATAAGAAATATTAGAGCAGAAATCAAACTAGATTTTGAAAAGTAGATAAAATTAATGAAAGCAAATGCTATTTCATTGAGAATATTAATAAAATTGATTAACCTCTTAACAGAAAATGAAGAGGAGGAAAAAGAAGAGATACAATTTACTAATATTGGGAATGAGAGAGGTGACGTCACTGCAAATTCTACAGATGTTAAAGGATAATAAGGGAACATTATAGTGCCCGGCCTAGATTTTTAACGTATTTGTGTAATTACTTTAAGTATAGACTACTCCAATTTAAACACAAAGATTGTGAAACTTGATAAAGAATAAACATATTCAAAGTGATTATTAAATGTTTTAATTGGTGACAGTTTTTCATAGCCTTTTATCATTTCAGTGCATCATGTTTTATTTGTAGGTAGCCACAGAGAAAGAGTTACATTTATAAGAACACCATGAAGAATAATTTAATTAAAATATTCTTTTTTTTTGAGATGGAGTTTCTCTCTGTCACCCAGGTTGGGGTGCAGTGGCACGATCTTGGCTCACTGCAACCTCTGCCTCCTGGTTTAAGGGATTCCCCTGCCTCAGCCTCCCTAGTAGCTGAGATTACAAGCATGCACCACTACAACCGGCTAAATTTTTGTATTTTTAGTAGAGACAGGGTTTCACCACGTTGGCCAGGCTAGTCTTGAGCTCCCGACCTCAGATGATCCACCTGCCCCGGCTTCCCAAAGTGCTGGGATTACAGGCGTGAGCCACCGTGCCTAGCCTAAAACATTCTTTTATCCCTGGCTTCAGCTGAGTTTAGTTTGAAATAGGCTTTTCATTTGTGGTGATTGAGCCTTGCAGGAAGGTTGGTGGGTGGTCTATGATTCCCCCCCAATATTGTATGAAAGATATTGCATGTTTGCATATGGTTTTTCAGGAGGGAGTCCATAAGCTTTCATCAGTCTCTCATGACCAAAATCTATTTAAGAATCATGGCTTGCAGGATGAAAGAATTGAGTGCCATGCTAAGTGTCTAATTTCTTAATCATACTTCCCTGAAACGAATTTCTAGAGAATAATTTAAATGACTTGATTTATGTATGTGTGCATGAGTCATCAAAGCAGCCTGGAGTAACATGTTAAAAGTTATCCTAAGGGTTTGTCTGGTTCAAATTCTGATGAAAGCCCTATATTTCTTATGCTGGACTGGGGTTCTCATGCTATGATTCCCAGATCAGCATCAGCATCATCTAGGAACTTGTTAGAAATACAAATTCTCAGGCCTCAGGTCATACCTAGCGAATTACAAATTAGAGATGGGACCAGCAATCAGTGTTTTCTAAGGAGCTTTCCAGATGATTCTGGTGTGCACTGAAGTTTGATAACCACTGGGTTACTATACTTAGAAAATCCTATTCTGGGGCCGGGCGCGGTGGCTCACGCCTGTAATCCCAGCACTTTGGGAGGCCGAGGCGGGTGGATCACGAGGTCAAGAGATCGAGACCATCCTGGTCAACATGGTGAAACCCCGTCTCTACTAA
>NW_016107809.1:437492-444033 GCF_001604975.1 Cebus imitator | reverse complement strand
AAAAAAAAAAAAAAAAAAGAAAAAAGAAAATCCTATTCTCCACTCTTGTTCCCAAGCCAGGTTTAGAACAGTTTGCTAAGCAAGTATCTGCAGAAAGACCAGTCTAATGTTGATAGCTTCTATTTTTCATCTTTATGGAAAAATCATAAAGCCTCAAAAAGCCCGAATCACCCTCACACAAGTGTCTTGGGTTGCACAGCAACACCAAACAACAGTTTAGAGTAATCGAATGTCCAGCTGAAATTGAAATTTAGAGACACAGCATGTGAGTTCACTCACAAAAATTCTGACCAGAAGGCTTTTTAGGGATGAGCCCAATAATTCCAAGGGTCTTGGCTCTCAGCCTCCTTTGAGGCATAGAACACTCAGTCTCTTGAACAGACTGCCCTCAGGAATGAGGTTTCCTTACCCTCTTCCAGCCGTGTGGCATCCTCAGAAGTATCTTTTAACAGAATGCTCAGTATCACCATGCTTCATTTGCAAAGTAACTTAATGAATTCACTCAGCCTATATTTTTAGTACCCAATTGGATAGGGATCTCAGCTGTAGCAGCATAAAACCTGAACTGCCCAAAACCAGTCTCTGAAACCTTCAAGTGTTTATTCTGTCTAGTCCTGCTGTTGCTTGAAGCTTGATTTGTTGTGACACCTTACTGTTTTGCTGATGAGAAATAGCACAGGGTACTTCTCAGCAGTTCTCATTAAAGGAGGGCAACCAAGTGGAATTCATTCTTGGCTCTTAATAGTTTTAAAATGAGCATTTTATTGCATATTAATGAGCACTAATTGACATTTGTGACTGGTTTTTATGGAAATCATGCATGTATAATTTGCATAATAGTACCTAAGTGCTTTTAGGTAACAGTGCAACTCTGGGAAGTTGAAGGTTTTTGTATGGTGCTTTTTTAAAAAGTTCCCAAATCCCAGCCCCTGGAATGGTATAGAATATCAACAGGTCTCTGGGATCCAAATATATGGCCGTAGAGACTCAGTTCATGTGGTTATACCAGCTTGTACCTGAGAGTCAGAATAAAGCATCAAGGCACGTCTCTAAAAGCAGGTAGTGCTTCCACAATAGCCAGGGAGGATGTTCCAGCCCTCCCTCTACCTTCATGTGTCAACCCTCCTGCTTCTTCTGAGTCTAGACAATGAGAGGATTGTTCCAAGGACTCCTACACTATATGATGTTTTCTAAACATTACTTGGTTGATATCAACAAACATGGATTGATCCCCTACTATGTGCCAGGCACTGTGCTAGGTGCGAGAGTAAGCCTATGTTGGCTTGCTGCCTGCTGCATCCCTAGGACTAGGCACAATGAGGCAACAGTTATCCATCAATGTTTATTGAATTAATGAACACGATCTCTGCCTTCAGGGATCTGAGGATTCATTATTCTTACAAAATCTGATGTTAAATACAGTATAAAATTCATTGCTCTTCATGTTAGTAATACTAATTATTCAGAACTTGGGATTCTGTTAGGAAATTTAGAGAAACAAGATAATCTTGGTGTTTTGTGCCCCAAGTCTATATCAAATGACCCTTTTAAATTGTGAAAATGAAAGAAGCCAATGTTTATTGAAGATCTAGTATGTATCAGTTACTTTTCGTACATCCTATATATTCTATGATTTAAACATCAACAAAACCTATGAGGTGTAGATAGTATTATCTGTGTTTAATTGAGCAAGCAGCTAAGAAGTGGAGTAGTAGCTAACCTAAGGCATCGCAGATTGAAAGTTGTGGAACTTTGTCTTAAAATTCAGCCTAGGCTTTGTCTGTTGTACTGTTGCTTATTACACTAAATGATCCTGGGATATGTGAAGCAAAGCCAGACTCTTAAGTATTGCACTAGTGATTCAGCCCCAATGACTGGAGGACCACCAGGGTTCTTGGTCTTGAGTCAGTTTAGATCAAATGACATGGACACACGTGGAGTGGTTTTAAGAAGAGAAAAGTTTAATAGGCAAGAAAGAAGGAAGGAAGGAAGAAGAAAACAGCTCCCCTGTACAGAAACAGAAGGGCCGGGGATTCCAACAAAGAGAAAAACCCTGTGTGTTGGAAAAGTGGCTGCTTATATGAGGAGGCTGGAGGAGGTGGTGTCTGATTTGCACAGGGCTCAGGGGATTGGTTTGACCAGGCATGTCATTCACAGCCTGTGAAAAAATGGGCTCTCCCACCCTAGCCTTTTAATATGTAAATGAAGGGCACCATTATGTTTTATACCCATGGGGACATGTGGAGGTGGCCATGTTGCCAGACATATGTTGGGGCAAGGGTAAGAAGATGGCGGGCATCACCATTCTTGGGTGGACCCAGTTTCTAATGCCTTGTATTTGCATAACAAAGCTTGTTGGCCCGGCTCTGATGCTGGTGCCTTCCTCCTAGACAAGAAACATTCCTGGAGCTGCTTTAAAAAAAATAAAAACTTCCCAAGGACCCCTTCTTCTCTCTACCTAAAATAATTTCTTAATAACTCCTATAACACTAGGATGGAGGGGTGAATTGGTCCAGGGGTCTTGGTGTGTGCCCTGCATTCAGTTTACCTACTGTTTACAATATACCTACTGTTTACAACGCTATTTTCTAGATCCTGTGGGAAACCCAAACCAAGTGCCGGTCTGGCTCACTAAAATTCCACCAAGCAGCCAGAAAAATATAAACGCTATATAGCAAAGGGATACATCAAGGTTTAGTAGAAGAAAAGTTATAGGTAATGTGGAACTAAAAGGTTGAATATAGTGTTCTATAATGTTGAGCACAAGTGTTCTCCAGATTGTGGAAAAATCGCTAACTGTAGGGTGGAAAGGGTTGGAGAGGAGGGGATTTGAAATACAGAGAACAGGCTGAGTGTGGTGGCTTACATCTGTAATCCTAGCACTTTGGGAGGCCGAGGCAGGTGAATCACAAGGTTAGGTGATGGAGACCATCCTGACCAACATGGCGAAACCCCTTCTCTACTAAAACTAAAAAAAAAAAATTAGGGCGTGGTGGCATGCCATTTTGTAGATTTACATTTTCTTTATTCATTCATCTGTTGATAGACATTTAGGTTGTTCCCAAATCTTAGCTATTGTAAACAATGCTGCAACAAACATAGGAGTGCAGACATCTCTTTAATATACTGCTTTTCTTTCTTTTCGATATATACCAAGCAATGGGATTGCTGGATTATACAGTAGCTAAATTTTTAGTTTTTTGAGGAACCTGCAAACTGTTCTTCATAATGGTTGCACTAATGTACATTCCCACCAACAATGTACAAGGGTCCCTTTTTCTCCACATCCTCACCAGCATTTGTTATTTCCTGTCTTTTGGATATAAACCATTTTAATTGGGGTGAGAAGATATCTCATTTTAGTTTTGATCTGCATTTCTCTGATGATAAATGATGTTGAGCATCTTTTCATATGCCTGTTTGCCATTTGTCTGTCTTCATTGGAGAAATTTCTGTTAGCTCTTTGGCTCATTTTAAAAATCAGATTATTACATTTTTTTCCTATGGGGCTGTTTGAGCTCCTTATAAATTCTAGTGATTAATCATTTGTCACATGGGTAGTTGGCAGATATTTCGTCCCCATTCTGTAAGTTGTTTCCTGACTTTGTTGATTGTATCCTTTGATGTGCAGAAGCTTTGTAACTTGATGTGAGCCTATTTTTCCATTTCTGCTTTGGTTCCCTGTGCTTGTGGCATATTGCTCAAGAAACGTTGGCCCAGATCAATGCCCTGGAGAACTTCCTTCAATGTTTTCTTGTAGTATTTTCATAGTTTGAGGTCTTAGATTTAAGTCTTTAATCCATTTTTATTTGATTTTTGTGTGTGGTGAGAGATGGGAGTCCAGTGTCATTCTTATGCATGGGGATATCCAGTTTTCCCAGCAGCATTTATTGAAGAGACCCTCTTTTCCGCAGTGTATGTTCTTGACACCTTTGCTAAAAATGAGTTTGCTGTAGTTTCTGGGTTCTCTGTTCTGTTCTATTGGTCTATGAGTCTGCTTTTATGTCAGTACCATCCTGTTTTAGTATGATAGCTCTGTAGTATAATTGAAGTCAGGTAATGTGATTTCTCATTTTGTTCTTTTCATTCAGATAGCTTTAACTATTCTGGGTCTTTTGTGGTTTCACATAAATTTTAGGATTATTTTCTATTTCTGTGAAGGATGTCATTGGTATTTTGATAGGGATTGCATTGAATCTGTAGATTGCTTTCGGTAGTATGGATGTTTTAACAACATTGATTCTTCTAATCTATGAATATGGGCTATTTTTCCATTTTTGGTGTCTTCTTTAATTTTTGTAATCAGTGTTTTATAGTTTTAATTATACAGATCTTTCACTTCTTTAGTTAGCTTAATTCTTAGGTATTTAATTTTATGTATGGTTATTGGTGGGCATTTGGGTTAATTCAATATCTTTGCTATTGTAGATAGTGTTGCAGTGAACATATGTCTGCATGTATCTTTATAACAGAATGATTTACTTTCCTTTGGGTATAGATCTAGTAATGGGATTGCTGGGTCAAATGGTATTTCTGCCTCTAGGTCTTTGAGGAATTGCCACACTGTCTTCCACAATGGTTGAACTAATTCACACTTCCACCAATAGTTCCTTTTTCTCCACAACATTGGCAGCATCTGTTATTTTTTTACTTTTTAAAAATAGCCATTCTGACTGGCATAAGATAGTATCTCATTGTGGTTTTGATTTGCATTTCTCTAATGATCAGTGATGTTGAGCTTTTTTCATATGTTTGTTGGCCAGATGTATGTCTTCTTTTGAGAAATATCTGTTTATGTCTTTTGCCCACTTGTTAATGGTGTTGTTTGTTTTTCTTGTAAATTGGTTTAAGTTTCTTGTAGACTCTGGTTATTAGACCTTTGTCAGAGAGATAGATAGATTGCAGAAATTTTTCTCCTATTCTTTAGTTTGTCTCTTTGTTCTAATAATTGTTTCTTTTTCTGTGCAGAAGCTCTTCAATTTAATTGGAGTCCATTTGTCATTTTTACTTTCATTGCAATCACTTTTGGCATTTTTGTCATGAAATCTTTGCCTGTGCCTATGTCCTGAATGGTTTTACCTAGACTTTCTTTTAGACTTTTTTTTTATAGTTTTAGGTTTTACATTTAAGTCTTTAATTCACCTTCAGTTAATTTTTGTGTATGGTGTAAGGAAGGGGTTCAGTGTCAATTTTCTGCACATGACTAGCCAGTTTCCCAGCACCATTTATTAAATAGGGAATCCTTTCCCCATTGCTTGTCTTTGTCAAGTTTGTCAACAATCAGATAGTTGTAGGTATTCAGTCTTATTTCTGAGCTCTCTATTTTGTTTCATTGGTCTATGTGTCTGCTTTTGTAGAACTACCATGCTGTTTGGCTTACTGTAGCCTTGTACTATAGTTTGAAGTTGGGTAGTTGATGCCTCAAGCTTCACTCTTTTTGCTTAGGATTACCTTGGCTATTCAGGCTCTTTTTTGGTTCCATATGAATTTTAAGATAGTTTTTTCTAATTCTGTGAAGAATGTCATTGGGTCAATGGTAGTTTAATGGGAATAGCACTGAATCTATAAATTACTTTGGGCAATATGGCCATTTTCACAATATTGATGCATTTTCACAATGTTGAGGATGAAATGTTTTTCCATTTTTTTGTGTCTTCTCTGATTTCTTTGAGCAGTGGTTTGTAGTTCTCCTTAAAGAGGTCCTTGACTTCCCTTGTTAGCTGTATTCCTAGGTATTTTAATCTTCTTGTAGCAGTTATGAATGAAAGTTCATTTATGATCTGGTTCTTTGCTTGCCTGTTGTTGGTGTATAGGAATGCTAGCAATTTTTGCACATTGATTTTGTATCCTGAGACTTTACTGAAGTTGCTTATCAGCTTAAGAAGCTTTTGGGCTGGATGATGGGATTTTCTAGTTATAGGAGCATGTCATCTGCAAAGATAATTGACTTCTTCTCTTCGTATTTGAATATGTTTTATTTCTTTCTCTTGCCTGACTGCCCGAGCTAGAACTTCCAATACTATGTTGGATAGAAGTAGTGAGAGAGGGCATTCTTGCCTTGTGCTGGTTTTCAAGGGGAATACTTCCAGCTTTTGCCCATTTAGTTTAATATTGGCTGTGGGTTTGTCATAGATGGCTCTTATTATTTTGAAGCATGTTCCTTCAATACTTAGCTTATTGAGAGTTTTAAACATGAAGGGATGTTGAATTTTATCAAAGGCCTTTCCTGTGTCTATTGAGATAATCATGTGGTTTTTGTCTTTGATTCTCTTTATGTGATGAATCACATTTATTGATTTGCATATGCTGAACCAAGCTTTCATCTGAGGAATGAAGCCAACTTGATCGTGGTGGATAAGCTGTGCTGGATTTGGTTTGCCAGTATTTTATTGAGGATTTTTGCATCAATGTTCATCAAGGATATTGACGTGAAGTTTTCTTTTTTGTTGCTATATCTCTGCCAGGTTTTGGTATGAGGATGATACTGGCCTCAAGAATGAGTTAGGGAGAAGTCCTTCCTTTTCAATTTTTTTTTTTTTTT
>NW_016107809.1:413064-437172 GCF_001604975.1 Cebus imitator | reverse complement strand
TTTTTTGGTTCGTAGGCTATTTGCTACTGCCTCAATTTCAGAACTTATTAGTCTATTCAGGGATTCAGTTTCTTCTTGGTTCAGTCTTGAGAGGGTCTGTGTGTCCAGGAGTTTATCCATTTCTTCTAGATTCTCTAATGTATGTGCATACAGGTGTTTATAGTATTCTCTGATAGTTGTTTGTATTTCTGTGGAGTCAGTGGTGATATCCCGCTTAACATTTCTTATTGTGTCTGTTTGATTCTTCTCTCTTTTGTTCTTTATTAGTCTAGTTAGTTACCTATTTTATTAATTTTTTCAAAAAACAGCTCCTGGATTCATTTATTTTTCTGAAAGGTTTTTTGTGTCTATATCTTCATTTCAGCTCTAATCTTGGTTATTTCTTGTCTTCTTCTAGCTTTGGGCTTTGTTTGTTCTTGGTTCTCTCATTCTTTTAGTTGTGATGTTTGTTAACTTGAGATCTTTCTAGCCTTTTGATGTGGGCATTTAGTGCTATAAATTTCCCTCTTAACACTGCTTTAGCTGCATTCCAGAGATTCTGATATGTTGTCTCTTTGTTCTCATTTGTTTCAAGGAACTTCTTGATTTTTGCCTTAATTTCATTATTTACCCAGGAGTCATTTAGGAGCGGATTGTCCAATTTCCATGTAGTTGTGTGATTTTGAGAGAATTTCTTAATCTTGAGTCGTAATTTGATTGCTCTGTTGTCAGAGAGACTGTTATTGTTTCAGTTGTTTTGCATTTCCTGAAAAAGTATCATGCAGCAATGAGAAGAACATATATTCTCTTGTTTTTGGGTGGAGAGTTCTGTAGGTGCATATCAGGTTCACTTGATACAGAGCTGAGTTCAGTTCCTGAATATCTTTGTTAATTTTCTGTCTTGATCTGTTTAATATTTTCAGTGGAGTGTCAAAGTCTTTCACTATAATTGTGTGAGAGTCTAAGTCTCTTTATAGGTCTCTAAGAGCTTGCTTTATAAATCTGGGTGCTCCTGTATTGGGTGCATACATATTTAGGATAGTTAGCTCTGCTTATTGAATTGAACCCTTTACCATTATGGAATGCCCTTCTTTGTGTTTTTTGTCCTTGTGGCTTAAAGTCTGTTTGTCAGAAACTAGGACTGCAAGCCTTGCTTTTTTCTGTTTTCCATTTGCTTGCTAAATTTTTCTCTATCCCCTTATTTTGAGCCTCTGTGTGTCATTGAATTTGAGATGGGTATCTTGAAGACAGCATACTGATGGGTCTTGGCCATTTATCCAGCTAGCCATTCTGTGTCTTTTAATCAGGGACATGTAGCCCATTTATATTTAAAGTTAGTATTGTTATGTGTGAATTTGATCCTGTTATCATGATGCTAACTGGTTATTTTGCTGACTTGTTTTTGTGGTTGCTTCATAGTGTCACTGGTCTGTGTACTTCAGTATATTTTTATAGTAGCTGGTAACAGTTTTACCTTTCCATATTTAGTGCTTTCTTCAGGAGCACTTGCTTGGCAGGCCTGGTTGTGACAAATTCTCTCAGCATTTGCTTGTCTGAAAAGGATCTTTTTTCTCCTTCAATTATAAAGCTTAGTTTGGCCAGATATGAAATTCTGGTTTGGAAATATTTTTCTTTAAGAATGTTGAGGCCGGGCGTGGTGGCTCACGCCTATAATCCCAGCACTTTGGGAGGCCGAGGCGGGTGGATCACGAGGTCAAGAGATCGAGACCATCCTGGTCAACATGGTGAAACCCCGTCTCTACTAAAAATACAAAAAATCAGCTGGGCATGGTGGCACGTGCCTGTAATCCCAGCTACTCAGGAGGCTGAGGCAGGAGAATTGCCTGAACCCAGGAGGCGGAGGTTGCGGTGAGCCGAGATCACGCCATTGCACTCCAGCCTGGGCAACAAGAGCGAAGTGAGTCCAAGGTGACCTGGACTTTCTCTCTGGCTGCCCTTAGGATTTTTTTTCCTTTTTGCCTTGGAGAATCTAATGATTATGTGTCTTGGGGTTGACCTTCTTGTGGAGTATCTTACTGGGGTTCTCTGCATTTCCTGATTTTGAATTTTGGCCTGTCTTGCTAGATTGGAGAATTTCTCATGGATGCTATCCTGATGTATGTTTTTCAACTTGGTTCTGTTCTGCCGCTCTCTTTCAGGTACCCCAGTCAACCTGTAGGTTTGGTCCCTTTACATGATCTCATATTTCTCTGAGGTTTGTTCATTCCTTTTTTTTTTTTTTTTTCTGTATTCTTTTCTGCCTTATTGGAGAAAGATAGTGTTCAAGCTCTGAAATTCTTTCCACTGCTTGGTCTATTCTATAGATACTTGTGATTGCATTGTGAAGTTCTCGTGTACCACAAGAACTTTATTTTTTTATCTTTATCCCGTCTGCCATTGATGGGCATTTAGGTTGATTCTATGTCTTTGTTATTGTGACTAGTGCTGCAATGAATATACATGTGCATGTGTCTTTATAATAGAATGATTCATTTTTATTTAGGTAAATGTTTGTGGATTTTGTATCCTGAAGTTTTACTGAATTTATCAGTTATAATTGTTTTCTCATGGAGTCTTTAGGTTTTTCCAAATAGAAGATCACATCGTCTGCAAACAATGATAATTTGAGTTATTCCTTTCCAATTGGATACTTTTTATATCTTTGTCTTATCTAATTGCTCTACCTAGGACTTCTAGTAGTATGTTGAATAACAGTGATGGCAGGGGATGTCCTTGTAGTGTTTCAGATTTTAGAGGAAAAGCTTTGTCCTTCCCCCATGTCCCAGCTAGGTCCAGGAGGCAAGGACTAGAGTCAAAATCCTTAGAAGTCTACCTGGTATTCTATTATATTGTAGCTGAGCTGGCCCTCAGACCACAAGACACAGTCCTTCCCACTCTTTCCTTCCCTTTCCAAATGCAGAGGAACCTCATCCTGTAGCCACTGACAACCCAGGCCATGAGGAGGACTGCCAGACTACTGCTGATGTTCCCTTAAGGCCCAGGGTCTCATAAGTCAGCTTGTTGTGAATGCTGCCTGGCCTGAAACTCACCCTTCAGGGCAGTGGGGTCCCCTCTGATCCAGGGCAGGTCCAGAAATGCTGCCCAAGGATCAAGTCCTATAATCAGGGTCTCCAAAGCCCTCTTGGTGTTCTAACCCCCTGTATTGTGCTGGTACCTAAGGTGCAAGACAAAGGCCCTTTTAGTTTTCCTTCTGCTTTTGTCAAGCAGAAGGAGTTTTGTCCTGCAGTCACCACAGCTGGTAATGTGAGTCCCACCTAAAGCCAGCAAGTTTCAGAGGCTCACCCAAGGCCCTCAACATAGTCCCTGGTTATTGTTGCTGGTTATTCAGGGCCCAAGGGCTCTTCACTTAGCAGGTGATAAATGCTGGCAGGGCTGGGTCCTTGTCTTCAATGCATTGGGTTCTCTCTGGCCCAGGGTGTGTCTAGAAATGTCACCTTGGAGCTAGGACCTGGAATGGGGGCCTCATAACTCTGACCAGTGCCCTATCCTGCTCTGGCTGAGCTATTATCCTAGATGTAAGACAAAGTTCTTCCTATTTTCCCTCTCCTGTTCTCAAATGAATAGAAGGGGTCTCTTTTGGAGCTATAAGCTGTGTAGCCTGGGGCAAGGGGAGGGGCGATGTCAGCACTCTCTTGGCTGCCCCAGTTGGTGTCTCAGTAGGTTGCATGCACTCCCAGTCCTCTGTCTCTGGGCCTAGTTCAGCACGAGGACCCGCCTAACAGTTGCAGTCATTATTGCCTAGACTGCTTTTAAAGTTTGCTAGGAGACAAAGAGCATTGTAGCCCTCACTGGTGAGATTTGCAGGCATTCAAGTTCAGACCACTGGGACTGGCAATTCCTCTCTAGCTAGAGCTACTTGAAATGCTCCCTCCATTTGCACATGTCAGCTGAGTTTGGTCCAGTTGTCCTTTCTTCTCTGATTTCTGGTTCTTATGAAGGGTTTTTGGTTTTTTTTTTTTTCCCCTGTGTAGATAGCTGTTCGCTTGGTGTCCTTGCAGGAGGAATGATCAGTGGAGCCTTCTATTTTGCCATCTTGATCTGCCACCATATGTCATTCTTATTAATCATTTTTCTCTTTATACACCTGGAATACACTAGTATACAAAATTAAGATCCTTACTTTTATAGAATTTGTGTTCTAATGGGGGAAGTCAAACAATAATCAATAGACACCAATATATAAATAAATTAAATAGTACATTAAAAGGTGTTGAAGACAGGCTGGGCATGGTGGCTCATGCCTATAATCCCAGCACTTTGGGAGGCCGAGGTGGGCAGATCATTTGAGATCAGGAGTTTGAGACCAGCCTGGGCAACATAGTGAAACACCATCTGTACTAAAAATACAAAAATTAGCTGGGCATGATGGCAGGTGCCTGTAATCCCAACTACTCGGGATGCTGAGGTAGGGGAATCACTTGAAGCTAGGAGGTGAAGGTTGCAATGAGCCAAGATCACGCCACTGCACTCCAGCCTGGGCAACAGAGAGAGACTCTGTCTCAAAAAAAAAAAAAAAAAAAGATGTTGAGGACAATGGAGGAAAAGGAAGATCAGAAAATCATTTACAAAAGCCAGAGGGAGTGTGAAGCTGTGAAGCAATTTTAAACGAGGTCAGATTTTTGGATAATTTCTATTGCTATGTTTTTAAGTTAACCAGTTTCTTTTTGCAATGTCTGATCCATTATATTTTTATTTCAGATATTATATTGTTTTCTCTAGAAGTTCCATTGGATTTGCTTTTTATCTTTCATTTCTCTCTTCATTTTTATCATGTTTTGCTTTATATCTTAAAGCATATTTATAACAATTGTTTCAAGGTTCTTGTGTGATAGTTATATTACTTCTGTTATTTCTATGTCTGATATTGTTGATCTTTTTTAAAAACTTTATGGTTATAGGTCATATTTTTTTCATTTCTTTGAATGCCTGGTAATTATTTTGAATTTTACATTGTTGAGCACTGGATCTTGTTATATTCCTTTAAGGGCATTGAATTGTGTTCTGGAATGCAGTTAAGTTTTTACGGATCACTTTTATCCAGTTGAGACTTTCCTTTATGGTCTATCCAGAGCAACCTCTAGTCTAGGGTTAATTTATTTTTACTACTAAGATGTGGCTTTTCCGAGGATTCTATCTGATGTGCTGCATATTATGGGGTCTCTCCACACTGGCTGATGGGAACACAGGGTAGTCTCAGCCCTGTGTGAGCTCCAAGAATTACTCAGCTATTGCCTATCAGTGTCTTTATTTCTTCAACTTCAAGTAGTTTCTTCCTACTCGTATCCAAATCAGTACTCAGAAAAAGACTGAGGGGATTCTCTGCAGATTTCCCAAGTGCTCTCCTTATTCTCCTTATCTCCCTCTTCTTCATTACTCCGCCCTGCAAACTCTAGCCACCTCAACATCTTCAAATTCCAATCCATTCCCCTTACCTCAGATGGAATTCTAGGTTCTGATTGTTTTTCTCTCCATGTGCTGTGACCTGGAAATGACCTCCAGGTAGTATCTCTTAGGAAGATACCCCAGTCTTGTGGCATCTGTTGTACAATGCCTGAAAATAGTTGTTTCATGTGTTTTGTGTAGTGTTCAAATTGTTAACGGAAAAAAGCAATTCCCACAGCAGTTAATTCTTCCCATACAGAAGCAAAAGTTCTACCAACTGCAAAACAACTTGTTAAAAGATAGTATTTATATGAGTGTTTTTTTAAAGGTCATAAATAATGTGTAGAAGAATAGAGATTTTGTAACAAAGATATGGGCCTATAGAGAGGGGTGAACTTGCAAATGACCATCTTGCACTTGGGAATAGTATCTATTTTTCTGATCCTAATGACTGGGAAGGATTCTATAATCTCTGTCAAATAAATTTCAAACACTATCCTGCACGGCCTTGGGTCTATTACTGTCTGTGACGTAAACAGTTTCTCCCTAGAGACTTTGTTGAGAGGGTACAGGGGGAAGGTAGCTTTTGGAGGGGCCTGGAAGACCTTTCCCCTTGTGCTTTGAATTCTGTGTATATCTTGTGGTCAGATGCCTCACCATTACCTTCTCTGATAATTCCCCACCCACTTTTCCAATCACTAAAACTTTTTGAAACCATTTCAATTCTCCTTTCAATGCCTGAGCCTTTCATTGTTTCATCAGCACCCCATGTGTGAATCTCTGTGAATGTGTGCCAAGTTTGGAGTTTAATGCCTGTCCCATGTGGGAGCCCAATATCATGAAATATAAAGTTTCTACACTGGATAACCATGGACTGAAGAGGGGTCTAGCATTTAGAGTTCCACGCCAGTGAGTTTAGTTTATCCAAGGATACCTCTAGAATGTGCTCAGAAATTTATCCCAAGTCAGATTTGCATCCTACAGGACTTAGGCTCAGTGAACAACCTCATCATACTCACAGAATCCCTCAAAGATAATTTAGGTTTAAGTTTGTCAGCCCATCTGGGATCCACAGTGTTGATCAGGGTTTCTCAACCTTAGCACTATTGACATTTGGGGCCAGATAATTCTTTGTTGTTCAGACCATCCTGTGAATTATAGTATGTTTAGCAGCATCCTTGGCATCTATGTACTAGATTTGAATAGCACCCTTCTCTTTATTTTGACAACCACAAATGTCTCCAGAATTGCCAAATGTCCCCTAAAGATACAAAATGGCATAGTTGAGAACTACTGGTATAGAGGCGCTATGGCATGCCATGCTCTAGGAAGCCCACAGAAATGCAGCTCTGGGAACTAAAGCTGAAGAAACCCAAGAGACCCACTGGTATCTTCTTGGAAGAGGTTAGTCCAGAGTGTCTGCACCATGTGGAGTATATATATTGGGATGACACTGACCTTGGAATGTAAACTCCTGGGATTCTTGCCTCTGCAGATTTGGAGCAGGGTTTTCCTCTTCTCTGCTCTTCAGTTTACTTATTTGAAAATGAGGAATGGTGTTGTTTATATCACAAAACACTGTAGTGAGGACAAAATGAGGTTTTTATATATACACACCCATACATATACATACACACTTCTTTCAAATGATATAATAATATATAAACATGGAATGAATAACTGTTCAAATATAAGTGTACTTATTTGCCACAATGATTAAAAGGGCAATATAGGAAAAATACATTTTCTTCCAATCCATTATGTCGTAATAGTCCTCCCTGTGGTTTGCAATATGGCTCTATGCTAGAAGGCACAATAGGAAATGTCTAACTTTAAAAAAAGAAAGAAAAGAAAAAATACCTTTCTAGCAATTAAAATCTCAACTAAATTAGAATGCAAATAGGTTTTTATATTTGCTTCTTAATTTTGCATTCAGTAACCTGACCAGACTACACAAGAATTTAAATGCCTTAATGGGAGATGGTAGCTTTTAGTTCTCTTGGGATTTCATTATAATAAACCTGGTAAATAATTCAGGAACATGTGAGAGGCCAATGAATGGCCAGCACCTGGTGCTATATTGTTCATGCCTAAGCACACAGACTCCAAAGATGGCACTCTCCACCTGTCACTGTTGTTCTGGCTTAAACATGGGCCTTATGTTCGGTGGCTGTTGAAATAATAGTAATTGATATTTTCGCCTAGTCCAATTTTTCTCCACAATCAAAGAAAACTGTGCTAAGCTGTTTAAAAAACAGAAAGCAGAAGTGGAAGCCTCTTTTAGATTACCATTGGTAAAATTTCAAATCTATTTTCTCTATTAAGGGATTGATTGCTTTAAAGAATTAGGGATCTGGCTATCTTTTCTACTGGTGCTAATTTGAACCTTTTTGCCTTTCTATCTTTGTTCCACAAGACTGAGCTTCTCTTTAGATCACATTATTCATATTGCAAGGGTTTTCTGAGAGAAATTACACCATCCTCTGGCTAGTCACTCACTCTGCGGGAGTTCCTAGAGCTCCCCAGTTTCTTTCCCTATTGCCTGAGTAGTCTATCTCACTCCTGTTAGTCTCACAGTTTAAATACAAAGACTCTTGCAGACAGCTTGGGTACCTTTCTGTGACCCCAGCTGACTGGACATAGAATGTTCCTCACTGAGAGAACAAGAGCTAGAGTGACCAACAGATCATGTGTGGAGACAGCATGGGGCACCTGAACCCAGCACCATCCAGGATCAGATAGAACTTAAGCCATGAGCTGCATAAAAAGACCTTGTGAGGGCAGGGGGTTTCCCAGTATGGAAGAAAGGAAGATGTGCCTCACAAGTCTAAGCTAAGGCCTTTCCAGTACTGGGCCATAAAAAGGATCTGAAGAGAAACTGCAGAGCTTTATCCCTAGAAAATGTTAAATATGTTTTATCTTTGTTTAAAAAATATTGTTTATTATAATGGCTTAAAATATGTTTGCTTAAATATATTTAATACCTTTGTAATATATATAATAAAGAGTGTAATAAAATATAACTAATTAAAATAGATGTTATTTTAAAACCTCCGTAATAAACCATTTACATGTGTGTGTGCGCACGTGTGCACATTTATTTAACAGGTTTAATTGCTTTCCTTTCTTCAGGAACCAGTGAGGTTACTTGGAACAGTGACTGCCATCTGGTGGTTAACTCGAATCATCACCTTGTGTAGCCTGATGGTTACTAAGCTGTCCACTCTTGACTCACATGGCATGCGCTGGCAGCAGGGGACCAGTTGAAGGATGTCTGATTTTGGAGGGTGACCAGTGAAGGATGTCTGATGAAGGAGCCTAGTAAAATAACCCTTTGCTTCTACCTGAATGGGTTTTCACTCTGGACTCTGAGGCTGGAGCCAGCTCCAAAATGGGGCCTCTGAAGAAAAGATTGGAGTTCCTCTTGTGTTTTAGTCAGAGATCTGCATCCCTTACCAGTGGGTAACCAAGACTGTGAATAAGCACACACCAACAGGGGCATGTAGTGACATGGAGCCTGAAATAAACTGCTCTGAATTGTGTGACAGCTTTTCTGGCCAGGAGCTGGATCGGAGACCCCTTCATGATCTCTGCAAGACAACAATTGTAAGTGAGCAGCCACAGGGTACCACTGGTGCTGCTGGGGAGGAGGAGGCAGAGGGAAAGGAGGATGAGGAAGGAGAGGAGGGAGAAGAGAAGCTGCTCATGCAGGATACATGTTTCCCAGCATTGGTGATGATTGGGCTGTTTGTTTTTTACCTATAGATGATCTTTCATTCCTTACAGCCTCTTCTTTTTCTGTCCTCAGACATCTTCCCACCACAGCAGTAAGACCATCTCTTCATTGTCTCCTGTCCTCTTGGGTATTGTTTGGACTTTTCTCAGCTGTGGACTTCTGCTGATACTTTTCTTTCTTGCCTTTACAATTCGCTGCAGGAAGAACAGGTAAGCAGCCCAGTTTCTCATTGCATATAGCCTGAATCATGAAACCCAGAATGTTAGTATCTTTTGGCAGCAGAAGCTGCTAGCTCGTTTCCCACTACAGCACTAAGGCACATGAGAAGTTACCTCTGAAATAGTCCACCTATTGAGAAGGAGAAAGATCTAGGTCAGTATTATGCTAACTACTGCAAGGGTATCCAAAGAAGAGAATGAAGAGTCTTCTCTATAATGGAGATAGAATCCTTCCAAGAAGGTGAGGTATTTATATTTAAAATGAAGACTATGCAGAGGATTCCAAAGCAACACAAAAGCTTGAGGAAAGCACAGCGGAACCAGTGTGGGTGAGTTAGGGTTTCTGCAAAAGCAATGAAGCACTACTTCCTAGTTATTTGCTAGATAATTCTGGCTGACTGGAAAGTCACCGGCTCATCAAGGTGAGTATGGCACCCAGGATTAGCAAAAGAAGCAAAAAGGTGACTTTTTTCTGAAGGTACTTACAGCATCTTGCCTTGGATGCAATTTCATCCTTCCTCAGGGCCCATCTCATCTCTCCCACTCCAACACTGTACCCTTATCCTACCACAGCTGTCCCAGGGTACCTCCTGCGAAACCCTGCTCCAGCCCTCTCCTTAGTCCACAGCTGACTTCTGGGTGGAACCCACAATCAGAAATTTAAAAATTCCTCAAACTGGCCAAACTCATCCAGCCCCACTCCAGCCTTACCCTGTGTGGTGATGAAGTGTGTCATGCTTCATTGCCTGTGGATCTGACACTCAGATGAGAATCGGTCAGTTGCATTTTGGTTTGCAGTTTTGTCATGTTAGGCATGGAGGACATGGAATTGTTAAGCAGCAGTGACTTGGTTGTTGAGTCAACTGCAGAATGGTGGTGATATGTGGCACTCCAACTAGAGTATACCCCAGAGACTTTCTCAGCCACTTTTCATTCTTTCCCTCAAGCACACTATGCTTACTCCCATCTCAAGGCTTTTGCACTTACTGTTCCTCTACTGTTCCCTCTGCCTGGAAGTCCTTCTCAGATCTTCCCATGACTAGTTCCTTCTCATCTTATAGGTCTTGGCTCCAATGTCACCTCTTCAGAGACAACTTCCCTGATCATCCTATCTAAAGTAGCATCTCTACCCATGGTTAGCCCCTCATTTCATTCCATATCCTATCACCCTGTTTTATTTTCCTGATAGCAAGCATAGTCTGGTGTTACCATATTTATTGATTTACCTGTTTGTTGATTGCTGGTACCCCCTACCAGAATAGAAGCCTGTGAACACATGGACTTTGCCTGTCCTGTTGTGCTCACCACTGTCTCCAGCATTTAGAACAGACTCTGGGATATAATAGGTGCTCAGTAAATATGCATTCAGTGATCCTGGGAGGAAAGAGATTTAAATTCCATTGGTGGATGCTGCCAAGAAAATGACTGGGAAAATCATGCATTTCAAGGTTAGAGAACTATGGAGTAGTCTTTTCAGCTGTAACACGTTTCTATAATGCAAAGTAATACTCAATTGGTATTACACGGTAATAATAAGAAAATTATGTCATTGTTTCATACGTTACTTTTCCCCCAGCACGTCAATAGTTTAAACATTCAGGGACAAGCTTTCTCAGAGCTAATAAAGGAGGCCTTAAGCTTGGCAGTTCCTTCCCTTAGGGCAAGTAGTGCCTGGCTTAATGGCTTCAAGAACTTGTGTCTTCTCTACAACATGAGGCTGTAGGAGTAGATGAAGAAGCGGAGAAGACATTTGTCTTATGTTTAAAAACTTCAGTTGATTGTTTCAGAAATCACAGATCCAGAGCAGATTTTTAATGTTTTGACAATGTTATCTATTGGAGGTGAATGCCCCTGAGGACCTGTCTTAAGATTTAAGACTGTAGAAGTTGACTTTGATCCTGAGTACAAACAATAGTGGACATTTACTGGGTGGTAGTGTTTTAGCTGGAAGAATTAATATTTTATTAATATTCCTGTTACAAAGTTAACTTTTGAGTGTTATGACCCCATCCTATTTTTCCCATAACCGATTATTTTTACATATAATTTTTCAGAATACAAGGTTTATCAAGCATTTATATATCCTGTTAAAACAGGAACACCTGTAAACAGCATTATTCTAGAAACCCGTCTGTTTCTTTCATTCTGTTAAAGATTTTGCTACCTGTTTTGTTTGCAGTGGGAGCATAACTTGGCATAAAGAATAAAATATTAAGAGGCACTGTGAATAGAAACACGTTTTGCAATTAAGTGGCTTACAAGGTCAGACAAGGAAAGATAAAATAACCTAGTTTCAAAAGTGTTTTATTGAACAATAACACTTGTTAACAGATACAGCATCACAATCAGATGCTTTATATCATTACAATTCTGTGGTCTCTAAATTTGTTACTGTGTGTGTGTGTGTATTTATGTGTGTATACGTGCAAGAAAGAAGAGGAAGGAAAATATTTTAACGCAATAAAAATAATACAATAATGTTTAAATCCAGTTGCAGATATTGAATTTTTGATAAAAATTTCGAATGTAGTCTACAACAAAAACCAGTAAAGATAAAGAAAACTTGAGCACTATCAACCAGCTTGACCCAATTAACATTTATATTACCTTTGACCCAACAACAGCAGAATACATATGCTTTTCAAGTATAAATGGAACATTTACCAAGATATATCATATTCTGGACCATTAGAAAAAGTCTCATTAAATTTAAAAGGATTCAAGCCGGGTGTAGGGTGGCTCACACCTGTAATCCCAGCACTTTGGGACACTGAGGTAGGTAGATCACCTGAGGTCAGTAGTTTGAGGCCAACATGGTGAAAACCCGTCTTTACTAAAACTACAAAAATTAGACAGGTGTGGTGGCATGCACATGTAATTCCAGCTACTTGGGAGGCTGAGGCAGGAGAACCTGGGTGGCAGAGGTTGTAGTGAGCCAAGATCATGCCATTGCACTCCAGCCTGGGCGACAGAGCAAGACTCTGTCTCAAAAAAACAAACAAACAAAAACTTTTAAAGGCTTCAAGTCATATAAAGTATGTTTTCTGACAATGGAATTAAAATGGAAATCAATCACAGAAAGATCTCTGGAAAAATCCTGAAATATTTAGAAACTAAATAGAACACTTTAAAATTATGGTCAAAAAAGAAAAGGAAAACTAGAAAATATTTAGCAGAATTAAAATGAAAATACTGTCTAAGATTTATTGGATGCCACTAAAGCAGTACTTAGGGGGAAATTTACAGCACTAAATTCTATATTGGGAAAGAATAAAGGTCTCAAATCCATGATCTCAGCTTCCACCTTACAAACAGAAAAGAAAACAAATGAGACCCAAAGTAAGTAGAAGAAAGGAAATAATAAAGATCAGAGTAGAAAATAAAATAGAAAACAGAAAAACAATAGGAAAAAAGTCAGTAAAACTAAAAGCTGACTATGAAGATGAGTAAAGCTAATCAACATCTAGCCAAAGTGATCAGAAAATAAAAAAAGAGAAAGATACAATTACCCAAATAAGGAATGGGAGAGGTGACATCACCATAGCTTCTACAGACATGAGGGTGAATAAGGTGATGTTGTAAACAACTATGGTAGGCAGCCTCTAAGATGTTCTTCAGTGCTTCCTACCTCCTTGTAGTCACACTCCTATGAAATCCTCTCTCCTTGAGAATGGGCTGAACATATTGACTTCCTTATTAATGAGATGTCACTTTTCGCATTAGGTCACAAAAACTGTGGCTTCCATCTTGAATCTCTCTCATTGTCTCACAAACTCACTCTGTGGGAGACTAGCTGTTATGTTGTGAGCTGCCCTGTAAGGAGACCCACATTGGCAAGGAACTGATGTTTCCAGCCTGTAGCCAGCAAGTGCCTGGGGCTTACTAACAGCCATGTCAGTGAACTTTGAAGCAGGTGACACCTTGACTGTGTTCTTATGTAAGAACCTGAGCCTCAGGCATCCAGCTAGGCTGTGCTTTAGAAATATTACAAGTTCAACTTAAACTCTTCTAAAAAACTGAAAATAAAAAAGTAATTCCCAACTAATTCTATGAGGACAGCATTACCCTGATATCAAAATTGAACAGACATTAGAAGAAGAAGAAAAGCAAACTATAGGCTAATATGTCTCATAAACATGGATTCAAAATTTTAAACAAAATTTTAACAAATTGAGTATGACCAAATGTTAAAAAGAAAATGCATCATCATGACAATGTGAGGTTTGTCTCTGGGATACAAGGTTTGTTTAACATCCAAAGATTGATCAATAACTTATCACATTTACCAGCTAAAAAAGAAAACTATATTATTATCTCAGAAGATATGGAAAAAAATTTGACAAATTTCAACATACATTTCTGATGAAGTCTCAACAAACTAAGAATAGAAGATAACTTCCTTCCCACAGCACAGCACAGCTGCTGTGGCAGATCGTGGCCAGACTGCTTCTTTAAGTAGGACCTGATCCATTCCTCCTCACTGGGCAGGGCCTCTCTGTGAGAATTTCAGCAACTCCAGCCAGGGTTTTATGTACAGAAGTCTGATCTCTCTGGGACAGAGCCCTTTGAGGGAGGGGTGGCCACAGTCTATGTAGTTCAGCCAACTTAGCCTTTCCTGCCTGCTGGCTCTGGAGAGTCTGGTCAGTCTGCACAAAAAGGGTTCCCCCCAGCACAGTGCACCCAATCCCCCAAGGGGCAGCCAGACTGCCTCTTTAAGTGGGTCCCTGATCCTATTCCTCTTGACTGGGTTGAGACTTCCCAAAGCAGTCTCCAGATATCTCTTACAAGAGTGTTCAGGCCGGCATCAGGTCGGTGCCCCTCTGGGACAGAGCTTCCAGAGAAAAGAGCAGGCAGCCATCTTTGCTGTTTTGCAGCCTCCACTGGTGATACCTCCAGGTGCAGGATGGACCCAGGTGATTAAGGTCTGGAGTGGACGCCCAGCAAACCACAGTAGCCCTGCAGAAGAGGAGCCTGACTGTTAAAAGAAAAACAGAAAGCAGCAACAGCAACATAAAAAAGACCTCACAAAAACCCCATTCAAAGGTCAGCAATCTCCAAGATGGAAGGTGGTAGATAAGCCCACAAAGATGAGAAAGAATCAATGCAAAAGTGCCGAAAACTCAAAAAGCCAGAGCGCCTCCTCTCCTCCAAATGATTGCAATACATCTCCAGCAAGGGCACAGAACTGGGCTGAGGCTGAGATGGCCAAATTGACAGAAGTAGTTGTCAGAAGATGGGTAAATAACAAACTTTGCTGAGCTAAAGGAGCATGTTCTAACACAATGCAAAGAAGCTAAGAATCATGATAAAACATTGCAGGAGCTGATAACTAGAATAGCCAGTTTAGAGAGGAACATAAAACACCCAATGGAGCTGAAAAACACAACAGAAGAAATTCACAATACAATCACAAATATCAATAGCCAAGTGGAACAAGCAGCAGAAAGAATCTCAGAGCTTGAAGACTGTATTTCTGAAATAAGACAGACAAGAATAGAGAAAAAAGTATGAAAACAAACAAAACAAAACCTCCAAGAAATACAGGATTGTATAAAAAGACCAGACCTACAAGTGATTGGGGTACCTGAAAGAGATGGGGAGAATGGAACCAAGTTGGAAAACACGCTTCAGGATGTTATCCAGAAGAACTTTACCAACCTAGAAAGACAGGCCAACATTCAAATTCAGGAAATGCAGAGAACACCAGTAAGATACTCCACAAGAAGATCAACCACAAAACACATAATCATTAGATTATTCAAGGTCAAAATGAAAAAAAAATGTTAATGGCAGCCAGAGAGGCCAGGTCATCTACAAAGGGAAGCCCATCAGACTAACAGTGGACCTCTCAGCAGAAATCCGACAAGCCAAAGAGACTAGAGGCCAATATTCAACATTCTTAAAGAAAGGAATTTCCAACCCAGAATTTGATATCAGGCCAAATTAAGCTTCATAAGTGAAGGAGAAATAAGATCCTTTTCAGACAAGCAAATGCTGAGGGAATTTGTCACAACCTGGACTGCCCTACAAGTACTTCTGAAGGAATTACTAAATATGGAAAGGAAAATCTTACCAGCCACTACAGAAACTCACTTGAGTACCCAGACCAGTGACACTTTGAAACAATCACATAAACAAGTTGGCAAAATAAACAGCTAGCATCATGATGACAGGATCAAATTCACATATAACAATACTAACCTTAAATGTAAATGGGCTAAATGCCCCAATTAAAAGACTCAGAATGGCAAGCCAGCTAAAGAACAAAGACCCAACAGCATCAGCAAAGACCCAGAGGCTATCTTCAGGAGACCTATCTCAAGTGCAGAGACACACGTAGATTCAAAATAAAGGAATGGAAAAAAATTTACCAAGCAAATGGAAAACAGAAAAAAGCAAGGGTTGCAGTCCTAGTTTCTGACAAAATAGGCTTTAAACCAACAAAGATAAAAAAGGCAGGGGCAGTACATAGTGGTAAAGGGCTCAATTCAGTAAGAAGAGCTAACTATCCTAAATATATATGTACCCAATACAGGAACAACCAGATTCGTAAAGCAAGTTCTTAGGGACCTACAAAGAGACTTAGACTCTCACACAATAATAGTGAAAGACTTTAATACTCCACTGACAATATTAGACAGATCATTGAGACAGAAAATTAACAAAGATATTCAGGAACTGAACAAAGCCCTGGATCAAGTGGACCTGATAGAAATGTACAGAACTTTCCACCCAAAAACAACAGAATATACATTCTTCTCATCCCCACATGGCACTCTAAAATTGGTCTTATAATCAGAAGTAAAATGCTCCTCAGCAATGCAAAAGAACTGAAATAATAGCAAACATATCTCTGACCACAATAAAATCAAATTATAACTCAAGATTAAGAAATTCACTCAAAATCACACAGCTGCATGAACAACCTGCTACTGAATGACTCCTGGGTAAATAATGAAATTAAGGCAGAAATCAAGAAATTCATTAAAACTAATGAGAACAAAGAGACAATGTACCAGAATCTCTGGGACACAGCTAAAGCTGTGTTGAAGGAAATTTGTAGCACTAAATGTCCACATCAAAAAGCTAGAAAGATCTCAAATCAACAACCTAACATGACAACTAAAAGAACTAGAGAACCAAGAGCAAACAAATCCCAAAGCTAGCAGAAGACAAGAAATAGCCATTATCGCAGGGGAACTGAAGGAGATAGACACACAAAAATGTTTTTAAAAAATCAACAAATTCAGGAGCTGGTTTTTTGGAAAAAAATAATAAAATACACTGCTACCTAAACTAATAAGAAAAGAGAAAAGAATCAAATAGGCGCAATGAAAAATGATAAGGGTGATATCACCACTGACCTCACAGAAATACAACCATCAGAGAATGCTATAAACACCTCTATGAACATAAACTAGAAAATCTAGAAGAAATGGCTCAATTCCTGGGCACAAACACTTTCCCAAGACTGAACCAGGAAGAAATTGAATCTCTGAATAGACCAGTAATGAATTCTGAAATTGAAGTAGTAACAAATAGCCTACCAAACAAAAAAAGCCCAGGACCAAACAAACTTACAGCTGAATTCTAGAGGTGCAAGGAGCCGGTACCATTTCTTCTGAAAGTATTCCAAACAATTGAAAAGGGGGTACTCCTTTCTAACTTGTTCCAGGAGACCAGCATCATCCTGATTTTCTTGTAAATGGATTTTATTTTGTTGCCTGTGAGTTTTGTGTCTTCTACCTAGTTGCTCTGTTTTTATGTGGAGATTCAGGAATATCTAAAACCTGTACTACTACTGCCACTATCATCTTCCTGAAATTATTTTTCTCTTTTTAAGTCTAAATAATTTATATGAACACTTTTTTAATTCTCTACACATACAATCAAGTGTACAACTTACATACACATAAGTTGTGTTCTCATACAATCAAGAATTGTATGTGTAAGTAATGTGTTTTCCTCCTTTCCAATCTTTAGTCAGTAATATTTGATAGTCCTTTTTTGCTCCAGTTTTTATTTTGTGGTCCACACTCTATTCAAGTGTGTACAAAGAGTGTCATCAGCAGTAATCATTTGTTACTTGCAGAACCAAATTTCTCTTGGCTTTAGATAAAGAAAGGCACTGCCTCTTGAGGCAGACTTTACTGCATCTTGCCAACTTATAACATCCCTGTGGCAAAGAATGCAGAGGATAAGAAGAATCCACGTGCACGGTGCTCTCCTCGGGAGCCCTAGCTTAGGAAGAGATGGTGTTGGTGCTCACCCACCAGGCATGAGCAGAGGAGAAACAAACACATTTCCAGGGTTTCTAAAATTCCACTCTTACCCATTTATGTACATGAATTGAGGCACTCCAAGGAGCATGACTCTACTCTAAGAGTGCCACAGGTATCTCTTTTAAAATTTAAAGGTCTATTCTCAATGCAGCAGCTAGATTTCCTGTTAGATATAAGTCAAAGTATGTCATTCACAGCTCCCATTCCTGCAATGGCGCCCCATAACAGAATAAAAGCCCAAGTCATTATACTGTCCTATACGACCTCACATGATCTGGCCCCCATTACCTTGCTAACCTTATCTACTCCCACTCTCTACCTAATCTACTCTGCTCTAGTCACACTGGTCTCCTTGCTTTTCCTTGAACACTACAGATGTTCCCGTCCCTGGCCATTGCATTATTTGTTCCTTCTGCCTGGAATGGTTTTTACCTAATGGCTTTTTCCTTATGCCTTTCCAGTCTATTCTTAAATGTTACCTCCTCAGTGAGGCCTTCCTTGGTCAAACTATCTTGAATAGCAATTACCACTCTGACAGTCCCCATTCACTGTCCCTGTTTTACTTTTCTTCTCTGATCACTAACATCCCAAATATTTTACAATTTATTTTATGTCTTGCCTGTTCTCCCTCCAGGAAACCAAAGTCCATGAGGGAAGTGATTTTTGCGTACTTTGTTCTTGGCAAATACTTACCCAGCAGTTAGTATCTGAAACATTGCTGGCCAATTCAATAAATATTTATTGAAACAATAGGTACATTTGTAAGAATCTATGAGAAGGCCTTCTAAAAGTATAGAACTCTGTGGCCGATAGTCCATCAAAAGCAGACAGCTTTACCTGGCATACTAAGATTGAAAGGATAGTTGAGAATGAAAGGCCACAACCAGGAGGGATGAGAATCCGGGCCTCTGGATGTCATGCTTTGGGCTCCTAGAGGGAGCAATCACCAAGAAAGAGAACAGCGGAAAGCAACTGCTTACCCAGGGCACAATTTTTACATAAAATTGACACTATCTTAAACAGTTAAAGAATGAAAACAATGATCTTCTAAGAACTGACCTTTATCATCATAGTCTACCGTATTCTAGGCTAGTTAATTTGTTCATTTGGGAAACAGTGTGCAGTCCAGGCACAACGGAAACACAAAAATGAATAAACTCAAGGAGCTCATTGTCTGGTAAGGGAGACAGAGCCCCGCTTCTCTCAACCCAGTAAGTGCCATTAGCTGTGATGGGTAATGACAGCCATGACTATCTGTAATAGGTGCACAAAGGAGGGCATGACCACTTCATCTGGGGCTGATATTGATATAGGCCTGACTGTGGGATGGACAGACAGCATCAGAAGACTGTGCAGAAACTATTCCTATGCATTAACCTTTAACCTACCTTATTAACTTCTGCTGACTAACTCATATTCCATCTGGCAGCCAGTAACCAAGAAGGACCTCATTCCTGTTCATAGTTCTAGATCCTTTTTTGTTTTTGAGACAGAGTCTCTCACTGTTGCTCAGGCTATAGTTCAGTGACGTGATCTCAGCTCACTGCAATCTCTGCCTCCTGGGTTCAAGCAATTTCCCTGCCTCAGCCACCCAAGTAGCTGGGATTACAGGCATGTGCCACCACGCCCAGCTAATTTTTTTGTATTTTTAGTAGAGATGGGGTTTCACCACGTTGGCCAGGATGGTCTTGATCTCCTGACCTCACGATCCGCCTGCCTCGGCCTCCCAAAGTGCTGGGATTACAGGTGTGAGCCACTGCGCCTGGCCAATTCTAGATCTTTTCACCTCATTTCTGCTTTGCACTTTCCTCCTGCACCATTCCTACATACCGGTAGCTTTGGTGTTTTTTTGTTTGTTTGTTTTTGTTTTTGTTTTTGAGACAGGGTCTCATTCTGTCACCCAGGTTGGAGTGCAGTGGCATGATCTTGGCTCATTAAAACCTCTGCCTCCCAAGGTTCAAGCGATTCTCCTGTCTCAGCCTCCCAAGTAGCTGGGATTACATGCATGTGCCACCACACCCAGCTAATTTTCATATTTTTGGCAGAGACAGGGTTTTGCCATGTTGGCCAGGCTGTTCTTGAACTCCTGGCCTCAAGTGATCTGCCTGCCTTGGCCTCCCAAAGTGATGGGATTACAGACATTAGCCATCGTGCTTGGCCAGCAATGGCTTTTGACCTCATGATATACCTCCTAATTTTGGCTCTATGCCCAATCCTCTGAAATTGATAATCAATACAATATTTTCTTTCTGTGAACCTTAGCTGCCTTTTTGGACAGGGCCTTGCAAGATCGCTCTTGGTCACTCTGTCTCGTTCAGTCCTTGGTCCTGAAACACTAGCCCCAGATTATGCTGTATGGCTGGTAATTATTCTAGGCCTGACTAGTTCGCCTTCTTCCTTCTTGGCCAATAACCATCAAACCAGTGACTATAAAGAAGATCCCAGAAATTCTAATAGTGCATGACAGTGTGAAAACTTTCTTTTAGCCAAAACAATCAGTGCTGCTTTCCTTTATTCCCAGTCACCTTCCCTTCAGCTCCAATTACTCAAACCGCAAGGAGAATCAATATGAAAGCAGCACAGCTCCTATCCCTGCAGCTAGGTATTATTTTAAAAATGCTATTGAGGAAAACCCCACCTGAATGTACTTTCTGGTTTCCTCATGTTTTTTCACCCAGGTGATGCATGTTGAAGCTCCTAGGAACCCTTAAATCATATTTGATACAGTATCTTGAGCATCGTGGGTGTTTAGTTCACTAAATATTTACTATTGATAGTGATAGATAAACCTCACTTGGATGCTAATGTAAGGCTTTCAGGAATGCAAGAATAAAGAAAAGATGTGTGTAACTCTTCTCCAAAGCATGAAAATCTTGGGGCCTTTTACAATAATGTAAAACTATGTGAAACCTGGGGAGTCAGAGAGATTCTGAGAGGGTATAGCAATAATATACTGAGAACCATGACTCATGTAGAATGTTGGAATTTCTGAAAGCAGAGAAGACAAACTCAGCAGGGTACCTGAAAGTATGTGACTCTACTCTGCCAGGTGCAGCCCAGAGGGCCTGCATTAGGACCCTAACTAGGAAGGAAGTTGTGGTGAGAACACATATTTCAGCCATTCAACAGTGTCTGTGTCTTTGACTCTCAGACTAGCCCAGGGTGCAGGCAGAAGTGGCAGGTGCCTCCATGCACAGTCCCCAGTGTTGGAGGGAAACCTAAGAGGGGCCTTGAGCAGCTATGTACATTCTTGCTAGGTATGCCAAGAAGCAAGGCTCTGACTGCTCTTTATCCAGGCCATTTCTCAGGGTTGTGTTTGCAATGAGCAACCTTGAGGGATCAGGTAACATCTTCCCTTAGAGAAAGAACAGGCTTATTACAACTCACTATAAAAGCAATGGATTTACCAGGCTCAGGATTCTTCTCCTTAAATGGTAGCCCACGGTTTGTGTGCAAACATCTATTATGGGACTTTCATTGCCCTCTTGAAATGTGGGGCATGGAACTAGTAAAAGCACAAGATTAAGTTCTGATTACTACTTTTGTCATGAGTAATCAAGTGTTTGTTCTCTGACCCAAGAGTCTCATGTCTTTAGCTAATATCCATCAAGCATTACCAAGCCAACTTGTTAACTTGCATGTAAGGTAAAAGCTCATATCCTATACAATTCTTGTTACTCTACCTTCTTGATTTCACTGCTGTGGAAATGCCACCTTTAATCATGAGAAGTAGCAATATGTAAATAACAGCTACCATCTATAATCATTATCACAAGTGATATTGAAATAAGGTCTCAGAATAAAAGATAGTTCTTTAATTGAACAAGTTTAGCTTTATGCAGAACTTACAACAATGCCCTGGTGCATTTCAGAGGAGGCACCAGATGTGCTTCCCTTTGGGCCTGAAATATTTTCATTGTTCTAAGAGTTAAGTTATTATGGCCCTTATCAAGCTGTATGAGGAATCTAGGAAAAAGAAAACATTCTCCCATATCAATCATTAGTATTGGCTGGGCATGGTGGCTTACACCTGTGATCCCAGCACTTTGGGAGGCTGAAGTGAGGTCAGATCACGTGAGGTCAGAAGTTTGAGACCAGCCTGGCCAACATGGCGAAAACCTGCCTCTACTAAAGAAAAAAAAAAAAAATCATTAGTATCAAGCAAAGTGATCAGATAGGTTTTAGCACAACTAGCAAGGCCCTTTGAAAACGGACGCTAGGTAAGTGTGTTTTTTTCTCCATGAGAACCTGCTCAGAAAAATAAGAATATATAATAGTTTTACTAGCTTTATTGAGGTATAACTGACACACAATTTAAAGTGTATAACATACATATTTAAAGTGTATGATTTGATAAGTTTTGATATATATATGTACTTGTGAAATATCATAATCAAGGTGTGAACATAACTGTCACCCCCAAAAATTTCCACATTCCCCTTTGTAATCCTTCTTTCCTGACTCTTTACCAACCCTATTCATCCACAGGTAACCACTGATCTCCTCTCTGTCACTACAGATTAGTTAACAATAGATTAGTCTAGTTTTGTGGAATGGGATTTGCATAGCATGTAGTCATTTTGCCTGGCTTCTTTCACTCAGTGTAATTATTTTCAGATTCATCTTTGTTCTCCCAAGTATCAATAATTCATGTTTTAAATTGTTGAGTGGAATTCTATTGTATGGATATACTACAATTCATTTATCAATTCACTTGCTAATGGATATTTGTGCTATTTCTAGTTTTTGGCTATTACAAAGAAAACTGCTATGAACGTTGGTGTACAAGTCTTTGTATGGACATGCAGTTTCATTTCTCCTGGGTAAAAACCTAAGAGTGGAATGGCCAGATCACATCATAGGTGTATGTTGAAACTTTAAAGAAACTGCCACAACCAGGCTTGGTGGCTTATACCTCCAATGCTAGCACTTTGAAAGACTAAGGCAGGCAGATTGCGTCAGCCCAGGAGTTTGAGACCAACTTGGGCAACATAGTGGAACCCTATTTCTATAAAAAAAAATTAGCCAGGCATGGAATAAATAAATAAATAAACTCCCAGAATGTCTTCCACAGTAAAGTGGTTCAATCAAATTATGTTCTCATTGGCAGTGTGTGCCAACATGCAATTTACTCAGTCTTTTTAATTTTAACCATTCTAATAAGTGTGTACTGGTATTTTAATGTAGTTTTAATTTGCATTTCCTTAATGACTGATGGTATTGGACATCTTTTCATATACTTATTTGTCATCCATATATCTTCTTTGGTGAAGTATCTGTTGAAATCTTTTACCCATTTTAAAATATTGAATTGTTTTCTTATTACAATAGTCCCCCTTATCTGAGGAGGATACGTTCCAAGACCCCCAGTGGATGCCTGAAACCATGGATAGTACTGAGCCCTAAATACACTGTTTTTTTCCCTATACATATATACCTATAATAAAGTTTAATTTATAAATTAGACACAATAAGGGATTGGCAACCATAACTAATAATAAAACAATTATGTATTAGTCTGTTCTTATACTGCTATAAAGGTACTACCTGAGACTGACTAATTTATAAAGAAAAAGAGGTTTAATTGACTCACAGGTCTGGATGGCTGGGAAGTCCTCAGGAAACTTACAATCATGGCAAAAGGCAAAGGGGAAGCAAGACACATCTTCATAAGGTGGCAGGAAAGAGAGAGAGCATGCAGGAAAATGGGCCAGATACTTATCAAACAACCAGATCTTGTGAGAACTCCCTCACTATCATGAGAACAGCATGAGAGAAACTGCACCTATCATCCAATCACCTCTCACCAGGTCCCTCCCTTGACATGTGAGGATTGTAATTCAAGTTGAGATTTGGATGGGGACACAGGGCCAAACTGTATCAAATTATAGCAGTATGTCAGCATCACTACTCTTGAACTTTGGGGCCACAGCAAAATAAGTTACTTGAACACAAAGCGCTTTGATACCATGACAGACAATCTGATACCAAGATGGCTACTAAGAGACCAACAGGCAGGTAGTGTATATGGTGTGGATATGTTGGACAAAAGGAAGATTCATGTCCTGGGTGGGCCAGAGTGGAACAGTGTGAGATTTCACCATGCTCCTCAGAAAGGTGTGCAATTAAAAACCTACAAATTGGTTATTTCTGGAATTTCCTACTTAGTATCTTCAGGCCATGGTTGACCACGGGTAACTGAAACCCTGGAAAGCAAAACCACAGATAAGGGAGCACTACTGTATTGCATTTTTAGAGGTTATTTTGTTTTTAGATGGAGTTTTACTATTGTCTCCCAGGCTGGAGTGCAATGGAACAATCTAGACTCACTATAACTTCTACCTCCTGGGTTCAAACAATTCTCCTGCCTCAGCCTCCTGAGTAGCTGGGATTGCAGGTACCTGCCACTGCACTGGGCTCATTTTTTTGGTATTTTTAGTAGAGACGGAGTTTCACTATGTTGGCCAGGCTGGTCTTTTTTTTTTTTTTT
>NW_016107809.1:396580-413049 GCF_001604975.1 Cebus imitator | reverse complement strand
TGCAATGGCGCGATCTCGGCTCACCGCAACCTCCGCCTCCTGGGTTCAGGCAATTCTCCTGCCTCAGCCTCCTGAGTAGCTGGGATTACAGGCACGCACCACCATGCCCAGCTAGCCAGGCTGGTCTTGAGCTCCTGACCTCAGATCCACCCACTTGGGCCTCCCATATTGCTGAGATCATAGGCATGAGCCACTGGGCCTAGTCAGATACACAATTTCAAATATTGTATTCCAGTCTGTGGCTTTTTCCTTATTCTCTTAAGATTCTCTTTGAAAGAGTAGATGTTCTTAATGATTACAACATCTGATTAATCAGTGTTTTCTTTCATGGACCATGCTTTTGGTATTGTACCTAAGAAATAGTTGCTTATTCCAAGGTCACAAATTTTTTCTCATATGTTTTCTTTTATAAATTTTATAGTTTTAAGTTTTATTATTAGGTCTGTGATCCATTTCGAGTTAATTTCTTAATATGGTATAACATGTAGATAAATCAAAGTTCATTTTTGTATATGGATATCCAGTTGTTCCAGCACTATTTGCTGAAAAGACTGTCCCTTCTCCACTGAATTGCCTTTGCACCTTTGCTGAAAATCAGTTGACCATATACATGTGGGTTATTTCTGGAGTCTGTTCTGTTCTATTGATGAATATGGCTATCTTTGCTCAATACCAAACTGTCTGTATTACTGTTAGTTTTGTAATATGTCTTGAAATCAGGTGGTCCTAGCCTTCCAACTTCATTCTTTTTAAAAGCTGTTTTGGCTATTCTAGGCCTTTCATATTTTCATATGAATTTTAGAATCAGCTTTTTAATTTATACAGAGAAAGGAAATGTGATTATTATTGAATTGAGTCTACAAATCAACTAGGGAAGAAGTGACATTGGAACAACATTGAGTCTTCCAACCCAGTAACACAATATATCTCCATTTATTTAGATTTTGTTTAATCCTCTTAGTAATGTTTTAAAGTTTTCAGTGTACACATATTTCATATTGTGTGTTAGGTTATCCCTAAATATTTCATCTATTTGATGCTCTTGTAAATGGTATTGCTTTTAATTTCACTTTTTCAATTGTTTGTTGTTAGGATATGGAAATACAGTTGAGTTTTGTACATTGATCTTGTATCTTGCAACCTTGCTAAACTCATGTATTAGTTCTAGTAGTTGTTTTGTTTTGTTTTAGGGATAGGGTCTGGCTCTGTTACTCAGTTTTGGATACAGTGGTGTGATCTTGGCTTACTGCAGCATCAGACTCCTGGGCTCAGGCAATCCTCCCAACCTTAGCCTCCTAAGTAGCTGAGGCTAATTTTTAAATTTTTTGTAGAGACAAGTTCTCACTCTGTTGCTCAGGCTGGTCTTTAACTCCTGGCCTCATGTGATCCTTTCATCTCAGCCTCCCAAAGTGGTGGGATTACACTTTGGGTGGGTGAGCCACCACGTCTGGCCTGTTTCTTCTTTTTAAATGTTTCACTGGATTTTCTACATAGATGATAGGTCATCTGTGGGTAAAAATATTTTCATTCTTACTTTTGTTAAAAGTAGGTGACTTTTATTTATTTTTCATACCTTATTGCACTGGCTAAAACCTCCAATGTTGAATAAAAGTGGTGACAGTGAACATCTTGTCTTCTTTCTGATCCTAATGGGAAAGCATTTGGTCTTTTACTATTAAAAATGATGTTAGATATAGATTTTTTTAGTAGATGCACATTATCAGGTTGAAGTTCTCTTCTTTTTTTCAAATTAAAAAATTTTTTAAACTTTTAAGTTCTGGGGTACACATGTGGGTTTGTTACGTAGGTAAACATGTGCCATGGTGGTTTGCTGCACAGCTCAACCCATCACCTAGGTATTAAGCCCAGCATCCATTAGCTATTCTTCCTTATGTTCTCCCTCCCTCTACCTTCCCTGACAGGCCCCAGTGTGTGTTATTCCCCACTATGTGTCTATGTGTTCTCATCATTCAGCTCTCACTTATAAGTGAGAACATGCAGTTTTTGGTTTCTGTTCCTGCATTAGTTTGCTGAGATTAATGGCTTCCAGCTCCATCCATGTCCCTGCAAAGGACATGATCTTAATCCTTCTTATGACTGCACGGTACTCCATGGTAAATATGTATCACATTTTCTTTATCCAGTCTATCACTGATGGACATTTGGGTTGATTCAATGTCTTTGTTATTGTGAATAGTGCTGCAATGAACTTACACATGCATGTATCTTTATAATAGAATGATTTCTATTCCTTTGGGTATATACCCAGTAATGAGATTGCTGGGTCATACAGTATTTCTGATTCTAGATCTTTGAGAAATTGCCACATTGCCTTCCACAGTGGTTGAACTAATTTACATTCCCACCAACAGTGTAAAAGCATTCCTTTTCTCTGCAATGTAGCCAGCATCTGTCGTTTCTTGACTTTTTAATAATCACCATTCTGACTGGCAAGAGATGGTATCTCATTGTGGGATTTATGTATGTATGTATGTTTTTATGTTTTGAGATATTGTCTTACTCTGTCACCCAGGCTGGAGTGAGATGTTTGGGCTGAGATGATGAGGTTTTCTAGAATAGAATGTATGTATGTATATATGTATGTATGTATTTTTTGAGATATTGTCTTACTCTGTCACCCAGGCTTACTGCAACCTCTGCCTTCTGGGTTCAAGTGATACCTAGGTTCAAGCAATTCTTGTGCCTCAGCCTCCTGAGTAGCTGGAATTACAGGTGTGCACCACCATGCTTGGCTAATTTTTGTATTTTTAGTAGAGGCAAGGTTTGCCATGTTAGCCAGGCTAGTCTCAAACTCCTGACCTCAAGTGATCCATCCATCTCTCATTGTGGTTTTTATTTGCATTTCTCTTACAAACAGTGATGTTGAGCTTTTTTTTATGTTTGTTGGCTGCATGTATGTCTTCTTTTGAGAAGTGACTGTTCATGTCCTTTGCCCACTTTNTTTTGTTGTTGTTGTTGTAAATTTGTCAAAGTTCCTTGTCTATTCTGGCTATTAGACCTTTGTCAAATGGATAGATTGCAAAAATTTTCTCCCATTCTGTAGGTTGTCTGTTCACCCTGATGATAGTTTCTTTTGCTGTGCGGAAGCTCTTTAGTTTAATTATGTCCCATTTGTCAATTTTTGTTTTTGTTGCAATTGCTTTTGGCACTTTTTTCATGAAATCTTTGCCCATGCCTGTGTTCTGAATGGTATTGCCTAGATTTTCTTCTAGGGATTTTGTAGTTTTGGGTTTTACATTTAAGTCTTTAAAACATCCTGAGTTAATTTTTGTATATAGTGTAAGGAAGGGATCCAGTTTCAATTTTCTGCATATGGCTAGTCAGTTCTCCCAGCACCATTTATTAAATAGGGTGTCCTTTTCTCACTGCTTGTTTTTGTCAGGTTTGTTGAATATCAGACGTTTGTAGGTATGTGGTCTTATTTCTGAGCTCTCTATTCTGTTCCGTTGCTCTGTGTATCTGTTTTTGTACCAATACCATGATGTTTTGGTTACTGTAGCCTTGTACTATAGTTTGATGTCAGGCGGCATGATGCCTCCAGCTTTACTCTTTTTGCTAAGGATTGTTTTGGCCATTGGGGCTCTTTTTTGATTCCATATGAATTTTAAAATAGTTTTTTCTAATTCTGTGAAGAATGTCAATGTAGTTGAATGTGAATAGCATTCAATCCATAAACTACTTTGGGCAATATGGCCATTTTCACAATATTGATTCTACCTATCTATGAGCATGAAATGTTCTTCCATTTGTTTGTGTCCTCTCTGATTTTCTTCAGCAGTGGTTTGTAGTTCTCCTTGAAGAGGTCCTTCACTTCCCTTGTTCGCTGTATTCCTAGGTATTTTATTCTTTATGTAGCAATTGTGAATAGGAGTTCATTCATGATTTGGCTCTCTGCTTGCCTGTTGTTGGTTTATAGAAATACTAGCAATTTTTGCACATTGATTTTGCATCCTGAGACTTTGCTGAAGTTGCTTATCAGCTAAGAAGTTCTTGGGCTGAGATGATGAGGTTTTCTAGAATAGAATTATGTCATCTGCAAACAAAGACAGTTTGACTTCTTCTCTTGTTTCTTTCTTTCTCTTGCCTGATTGCCCTGGCCAGAACTTCCAATACTATGTTGAATAAGAGTGGCGAGAGAAGGCATCCTTGTCTTGTGCTGGTTTTCAGGGGGAATGCTTCCAGCTTTTGCCCATTTAGTATGATACTGGCTGTGGGTTTGCCATAGATGACTCTTGTTATTTTGAAGTATATTTCTTCAATATCTAGCTTATTGAGAGTTTTTAACATGAAGAGATGTTGAACTTTATCAAAGGCCTTTTCAGTGTCTATCAAGATAATCATGTGGTTTATGTGATGAATTACATTTATTGATTTGCAAATGTTGAACCAGCCTTGAATCTCAGGGATGAAGCCAACTTGATCGTGGTGGATAAAGTTATCATCCTGATAACAAAACCTGGAAGAGATACAGTAAAAAAAAGACAATTTCAGAGCAATATTCCTGATGAACATTGATACAAAAATCCTCAATAAAATACTGGCAAGCCAAATCCAGCAGCACATCAAAAATCTTATCCAAAAAGCACAAAAAAGCAAAAGAAAAATGTATTCGGTATCATCAAAATTAAAAATTTTTGTGCTTCAGATAACACCATCAAGAAAGTGAAAAGAACCTATGGAATGAAGAAAATGTTTTCAAATTATATATCCAATAAGATTATATAAAGAATGTCTACAACTCAATAATAAAAAGACAAATAAACCAATTTTTAAGTGGATGAAGAATTTGAATAGAAATATCTCAAAAAAGATATCTGAGTGGCCAATAGACACATCATTACCCCTAAAGGAAATAAAAATCACAATGAGATACCACTTTACATCCTCCAAGTTGACTATGTTATAAAAATTAACAAGTGTTTGTAAGGCTGTGGAGAGATTAGAACCCTCATACACTGCTCCCAGGGATGTGACATAGTGCCTCAGCTAAGGAAATAGTTTGGCAATTTCCCAAAATGTTAAACATAGTGTTACCATATGACTCGGCAAATAAGCTCCTAGGTATAGACTCAAGAAAATGAGAACATATGTCCATGTAAAAACTTGTACATGAATGTTGATAACAGCATTGTTTATGGTATCCCTAAAATGGAAACAACCCAAACATAATCAGCTATTCAATGGATATATGAAATGTGTTATATTGATAAAATGAAATATTATTCAGCAATTAAAGTGACATACTGACTCATGGATGAAACTTGAAAACTTTATGTTAGGTGAAAGAAGCTAGTCGCAAAGACCACATATGATTCCATTTATATAAAATGACCAAAATAGACAAATCTATAGGGACAGAAAGGTGATTTGTGGTTATATGTGGCTGGGGAAATGCTAATTAAAACTACTAGGAGATACATACCAATGGTATGTATGTTTATCTTTAAATTTTTAAAGATAATGATAAGATAAAGATGTGAAACTATGAAACTCTAATTTACTCATGGGAAGAGTATAAATTGGTACAGCCACATTAGAAAAGAAGTTGGTATGTCTTTTCAGATTAACAACACATATACCTTGAGAGCCAGCAAATCCACTTCTAAATTCTACTCAGTGGAAATATGTCCATTTTTATACCAAGAAGTGTATAAAAATATTCATAGTAGCATTGTTGTAATCACCCAAATGTTCATCAGAAGTAGAAGGAATAAATAAATTGTGGTATATTCCTGCAGTGGGATATTATACAGCAGCCATAGTTATACCCAGCAACATGTATGAATCTCAAGCATCAAACAAAAAAGGCAACCACAAAGTATCATCCATTATGATTCCCGTTTATAAAGTTAAAAAACAGGCATAACTCAGCTATAGTATTAAAAGTCAATATAGTAGTTCACCTTTAGGGAGAAGGGAAAGAGTAAAAAGCATAATATGAGGTAGAATTTTGATGTTTTCTTTGTGATGATTTACTGAGCTATACATTTTTTATTTGTACACTTAAAAATGGTTTTTTGTGGCCCAAGATTATAGTTTTTTTTAAAGGCAGTCTGTCAGGGGTCTACAATTGTGTGAGTTATGAATAGGAAGTGACAATGTCTTCAGTGGACTCTTGAAATGAAAAGAAAGAGTTGACTGCAAATACCTTCTTTACATACAACCAGACATTATGGAATGAATGTGTTTCCCTCAAATTCATATGTTGAAGCTGTAAACCCCAATGTGTCTGTTTTTGGATATAGGGTCTTTGGAGAGGTAATTAAAGTTAAATTAGGTATACAACCTACAGACTTGGAAAAAATATTTGCAAACTATTCATCTGACAAAGGTCTAATATCCAGCATCTGTAAGGAACTTAAACAAATTTACAAGTAAAAACAACCCCATGAAAAAGTGGGCAGTTAATTTGTTCAGCAGCAATAGAAAAAAAATTTTTTAAGTTAAAAAGTAGGCAAAGAACATGAATAGACACTTTTAAAAAGAAAACATTCATGCAGCCAACCGGCATATGAAAAAAAGCTCAATATCACTGATCAATAGAGAAATCCAAATCAGCTGGGTGCAGTGGCTCATGCCTGTAATCCTAGCACTTTGGGAGGTCAAGGCGGGTGGATCATGAGGTCAGGAGTTCAAGACCAGCCTGGCCAAGATGGCGAAACACCGTCTCTCGTGAAAAAAAAAAAAAAAAAAAAAAACACAAAAGTTAGCTGGGTGTGGTGGCGGAGGGGCCTGTAGTCCCACCTACTCGGGAGGCTGAGGCAGGAGAATCGCTTGAACCTGGGTGGCAGAGATTGCAGTGAGCCAAGATTACACCACTGCATTCCAACCTGGCTAACAGACTGTCTCAAAAAACAAACGGAAAAAAAGAAAAAAGAGGGAAATGCAAATCAAAACCACAATGAGATACCATCTCACACCAATTAGAATGGCTATGATTAAAAAGTCTAAAAATTACGTGCTGGCAATGTTGCAGAGAAAAATGAACACTTATACACTGTTGGTAAGAGTGTACATTAGTTCAACCATTGTGGAAAGCAGTGTGGTGACTCCTCAAAGAGCTAAAAACAGAACCACTATTCAACCCAGCAATTCTATTTGTGGGTGTATACCCAAATGAATATAAATCATCTACCATAAAACACAGGTACATGAATGTTCATTGCAGCACTATTCACAATATCAAAAACATGGAATCAACCTAAATGCCCATCAATGGCAGATTGGATAAAGAAAATGTGGTACATATACACCATGGAATATTATGCAGCCATAAAAAAGAATGAGGTCATATTTTTTGTGTGAACATGGATGAAGCTAGAGGCCATTATTCTTAGCAAACTAACCCAGGAATAGAAAACCAAATAGCACATGTTCTCACTTATAAGTGAGAACTAAAGATGAGAACACACACTGCACACTACCTGAGGGTGAAAGATGGGAGGAGGGAGAGAATTAGAAAAAATAACTATTAGGTTCTAGGCTTGGAACCTGTGTGACAAAGTAATCTGAACAACAAACCCCTCTGACACAAGTTTACCTGTAAAGCAAACCTGCACATCTACTAATGAACTTGAAATAAAAGTTTGCTTTGTTTTGTGTTTTAAGGCAGAAGTCACCACTACCTTAAAAGAATTTTCTACATAGATGGCTACAGTATTACTGAGCCTTTTGTTTGGTCTATCCTAAATGTCATAGGAAAACTTTTAAGCTGCTCTGGATCAAGATTAGTGTCTGTGGTATTTCATTTCTCCTACTCAACTGTTACAGTTACATGATCCTAGAAATTCTTTTTGGCATGTTGATGACTATATCATTCAAGTCACATCAAGAGAGACTTCTTCCTACGTGGAGCTATTAGTACTCTCTTTTGGACATATACACAACTTCAATTTGCATCGAAGACAACTTATTTTAATGAAATTGCTTATTTGTTTGCTTTAGTGCCTAGATTATAAGATCCTTGGGGCAGGGACTATTCTTTGAATATTTCCTTGCACTGTTTTGTCTCACAATACAGAGGGTCAAGGAAGAAAGAAAGGAAAGGAGGAAGGGAGGGAAGAAGGCATCCTTGCTTTCTATATCCTAAACCTATAATTTTGTCAAAGAAGAATATTAAATTTGCCTGAAATGTTAAAAAAAAAATAGGTTATAATGGTGGAGCCGTAATTCAGTAGGGCTGTGTGTCTATAAGAGGAAGAGACATCGAAGTTTGCTCTCCCTGCGTGTACAAAGAGGCTATGTGAGGACACGGCAAAAGGACAGCTGTCTACAAACCAGGAAGAGGCCTCGCCAGAAATCAGCCCTTGACAAAACCCGGATCTTGGACTTTTTGCCTCCGGAACTGTGAGAAAATAAATTTCTGTTGTTTAAGCCACCCAGCCAGTGGTGTTTTGTTATGGCAGCCCGAGCAGACTGATACACCAGATATTCACATGTATCCAACTGTTTCACCATAATAGCCTTTCTTACTTTGATCAAATTACTGCATCAGGATTTGATCTTAAATTTCCTGTTTCCTTTGCTTTTGGAAATGTAGCTGAGCATCCAAATTTCACTCAATTTGGATGCTAACAAGATTAGACAGTTATCTGACAGTAATCAGTGCCTCATCTTATTCTGTGTCTTCTTCCATCACCATCCCACTAAGGTACTTGAATTTTGTGGTTTCTTTTGGCCAGATAGTAAACATTTTTCAGGCATTTTGAATTTTGCCATTGTAAATGGTGAAAGATTCTTTCTCTCTCTCTCTCTCTCTCTCTCTCTCCCTCCCTCCCCCCCCTCTGTGTGTGTGTGTGTGTGTGTGTGTGTGTGTGTGTGTGTGTGTGTATTAGGAGGGGGTGGTGATTGGGATGCTAATCTATGCACAGTGACCTTTGTTTCTATCTGGCTGAGCAGATGTAGGAATTAATCATTGTCACTCCTGGATGGTGCCACTGCAGCTGTCCCCCACTGCCTTTCTGACCCTGGTAGATTTATTAGTGTGTTCCATTTGCTGAAAAACATGCCTCAGCACAGAAAAACTGGCAAATTAAAGACGCTTATCTGTGAGCATAATTTTTTAGAAACATGGTTTTTTTCTACACATCTGTACCTATATACTTTGAGCTCTTTAAAAAAAAAAAAAATAAAAAAAAAAAAAAAAAGAGGAAAAGACGAAAGAGCAAAAAGGAAAACAAACAGGTAATATTGTTTCTGTAACATCAGAACAATTATTTCCCAGCTGAGAACGTTCATTCTGGAACAGTGTCATGGCCCTCTAGCCTAAGATTGCAAAGAACCACTTGTTTTCTAATCTCTTTATCTTTCTTTTTGCAACTGCCCACCCCCTCCCCTTTTAACTGACAACTATCAGCCAGAATGTGGGCATACTTGGGCTCTAGGCACAAGAAAATAAGTGGTCTGGGTTACTTACTGCTAAATATATTTTATAGTAGGCATCACTACAACCTTCAGACTGTAACTAACACTTTCTAGATCCCAAGTAACCCCACTATGTAGATACCCCTGCAGTCTTATCAAATCCAACCCGTGGGGATATTGATACCGGCCTGGGTGAAAATCAAAGTAGCAACAGCCCTTTCAATGTTGGAAATCTGCCAAACAATCCAGTATGAACTTCCTGGGCCTGGGCTGTTTATTTTCATTCTACCCCATCCCCAAATCAGTCAGCACTCCCTAGGGCAGAGACTAAATAGCAGCCTGTGCCTATTCAGAGTTGGCTTATTCCTTTCTGGTGGCTCATCCCCTCTCCAAAATCCAAGACCTTGGCCTTAGATATCTTGGCTAGCTTGGGCCTTTCTGGTACCACCCTTCACTCTCTGGGAGCTCTGAGAATATTCTGCACTCCTCGACCCTCTTGATAGACTAACTCACAGTTTACTCTTTCATTGACTCTTTCTGTATTTCTATTCTTCAGAATGATCTTCTGGTTTTAGGCTTCCTTGCATGTTCAGTCCCTAAATCACCACTGCTTGTTATTACATTCATGCTCCCAATATCTGGCATATGGGTCCTAATACCATGGGTCCACCCAGACTCACGATTTTAAACTTTTCTGGTCTAAACTCTTCTGCCACCATTTGAGCCTCAATTCTGTGAGCATTTTTGTCTCTAAATGCCAAACACCTTAATATAAGAAGGCAGATTAGTCCTCTGAATGTCAACCTCATAGTTAGGCCTATCTCCCAAAAAAGAGAAATGAAAACTCCTATTAGTAGCAACTCATTTTGATCATGTAATCAATTTTGGGACTATTTTCTTAAAACTATATTTTATTGCCTGTTACTATTTCCTGGAGGATAATGATCATCCTTAAATTACTATGTGTTTTGTGAAGTTGGCGCTTTACTTCTCATGTCCTAAATTTGCATATCTGAATCTTTAAATTGTAACTTCTCTTTCAAGTCTTCTAGGATTTCATTTGCCATAGTTGGGATCTCTTTGTGATTTGATAGGTTTCGATCATATCTTCACTAGCCTTCTTTCCAAGCCACAGAATTGTCTGTCTTCAGTAGAGACCCTGCCATTCTAGTTATCTCACTGGAATTTGTTTTCCTTGTATCCTTGAGCAAAGGTGACTAAAGCCAAATGTTTCATTCTGGTACTTTGTGAGACGCTACCCTGGGCTTTAAGCTCTCAGAAGAAGAGAAAAGAGGTGGCGTAGTTTTGTATGAGATATACAATGAACAATCGAACAATAGAAGTGTTCTTGGCAAGGAGAGTCTTTCTCCAATATCTATGAATAAGAATTCCTTGGACACATACAATAACAATAGGAATATACTTACTCTGTTTTCCTTTTGAGATATTCTTCACATACCATGAAGTTCTCCTTAAAGTTTGCAATTTAATAGTTTTTAGTATATTCACAAGGTTGGGTAACCACCATCACTATCTAATTCCAGAACATTTTAGTCACCTGCCAACAAAACCTTGTACCTGTTATCAGCCTGTCCTCATTGCTCTCTTCCTCCCACACCTGGAAACCACAAGTCTACTTTCTATCTCTATAGATTTGCCTAGTCTGGACATTTCATATAACTAGAATTATTGAACATGGGGCCCTTTGTGTCTGGCTTTTTTCATGTAACATAATCTTAGCACAATGTTTATAAGGTTTCCCCGTGTTGTCGCATAAAGCATTACTTTATTTCTTTTTATGGCTGAACATCCCATTATACGGATATTCCACATTTTGTTTATCCGTTCATCAGTTGATGGTCTCTGTTGTTTCTACGTTGAGACTCTTATGAATCATATGCTGCTGTGAACATTTGTGTACCAGCTTTTTCATGAACGTATGTTTTTAGTTATCTTGGGTATATACCTAGCAGTGGAGTTCCTGGGTTATATGGTGACTTTGTGTTTAACATAAGTGTAGAACTATTTTTCAAAATGACTATACCATTTCACAATCACACTAACAACGTATGAGGGTTTCAGTTTCTCCACATCATCACCAACACTTTTTTTAATTATCTGCCTTTTTAATTCTAGCTATTCTACTTCGTATCTCATTGTGGTTTTGAGTTATATTTCCCCTATGACCAATGATGCTTTTATGTGCTTATTACCCATTTGCATATCTTCTTTGGAGAAATGTGTATTCAAATCCTTTGCATTAAGAAAATTCAATTGTCTTAGAGCTGGGTGCAGTGGCTCATGCCTGTAATCCTAGCACTTTGGGAGGCTGAGGTGAGCAGATAATTGAAGTCAGGAGTTTGAGACCAGCCTGGCCAACATGGTGAAACCCCATTTCTACTAAAAATACAAAAATTAGCCGGGCATGGTAACACATGCCTATAATTCCAACTATTCTGGAGGCTGAGGCAGGAGAATCACTTGAAGCTGGGAAGCGGAGGTTTCAGTGAGCCTAGATTGTGCCACTGCAATCCAGCCTGGGTGACAGAGTGAGACTCTGTCTCTAAGTAAATAAATATATTGTCATGGAAATATACTTAAATCAGTTGGCCTATAGTCTCAGCTACTCAGGAGGCTGAGGTGGGAGGATTGCCTCAGCCCAGTTTGATGTTTCAGTGAGCTACAATTGCACCACTGCTCTTCAGCCTAGGTGACAGAGTGAGCCCACATCTCTGAAAAAAAAAAGAAAAAAGGAGAAAAGAAGAAAAAAGAAGGAAGAATAAGGAGGAGGAGAGAAGGAGGAGGAGAAAGAAGAAAGAGGAAGAGGAAAAAGAGGAGAAGGAGAAGAAATGTTCTTAAATCAATAGTTCTCAAACTTGGTTCACATTAAAGTTTGCTAAAATCCTGAGGCTCAGGCTTTACCCTAGGCCAGTTAAATGATAATATCTCAGGGTAGGACCCAGGCAACAGTTTTAAAAACAAGTCTCCAGAAACAACAACAACAAGAAAAACAAGTCTCCAGTTGATTCTAATATCTGAGAGTCATTGCTATAGACCACATGACTAAGCTGATGATACCAATATAAAAATGTTAAAGCTTTGGTAATTTAGAAGTTATGCCAGGTATTAAAAATGGGAGACTTGACTCAAATGTGAATTATAAAATGTCTAATCAGGTGAAAAAATAGAGGTAAGATTTTTAACAAATATTGATGAACTTTCCTATAACAGGAAGTTTCAAACCACCTATAGCTAGACAAAATTTTCCTGGCTGTGGTTCTTGCCTAGTGAGCAGGAGCTGGTTTTATGAGGTAACCATGGGGAGAGCCAATAAATATGAGTGATCATGATAATTAAATCTTTAAGCCCAGATAATTTATGTCAATTATTCAATGTTCATTAAGGAAACTGAAAAAAATATGAGTATTAGCTAAAAGGAAATGGAAAGGCAGGCTTTTGGAAGGCATAAAAAGATTGGAGCCTATTTTAAGAGACTTTATTGGAAGCATAGGAAAAGAGTATCTGGGAATTTTTTTAATCCAATCACATATAAATGTGACAGTCACAGTGGTTATTGTGGAGGGAAAATGACATCTCTCAAAGAATGTAAAAAGCTCCCCAGAGGAGCACAGGAAGACCACAGAGTGTATTAGGTTAGGTACAAAATAGGACAAAAGACTTTGAGAAACACTTTTGAAGAGAGTCCAAAACACATAAAGGGATTATTTAAAATCTATTAAAAGGAAGAGGCTGGAATAGCAGTGGGATCTTTTACTGAGAATAAGGGGGCACAGGGAGTGCTCAGGTACCAAAGACAATAGACCAAACTAATTAAATGCCTCTGAATGTATTGAGAAAGATAACAGAGTGACAGCACATTCAAATTACCTACTACGAATGGATCCATAGCAGGTAATTAAATAGTTTTTTGTATTTTGCATATTTCAAGTCTAGTAGGCAGACTAGATACTGATAAATCACTGGAAACTCTTGGTGTTTCTCTTGAGATTTCTGAAGGCCTCCAGAAGAACCTTTTTTCTTGTCTTGCCTCTCCCTAAAGCCACTGCTCTTGTCTTCCTGCTCCTATTACCGCCAAGCCTCCTAAGTGCATAGTCTTCCCTAGCCACCTCACTTTCTCATCTCCAATTCATTCTTCAACCCATTCTGCTAACTCCATTGAAAGGTCACTAAATCTGAGTTGTTGCCAAAGTCATTAAATCAACAGATCTCTTTTTAGACTTCATTCTTTTTAGCCTTTAGATATATGGCACCATTAACTGTCTCTTTTGTTCCTCCTTTCTGAAACCTCTTTTCTTAACTTTTAACATATGTGAATGTCCTGGTTTTACCTCTCTGCTTCTTACCAGTGACCTTCACTGGCTCCAGAATTACTTAGGTATTTCTTTCTTTCTTTCTTTCTTTCTTTCTTTTTTTTTTAAAGGCTAGTCAAATGAAGCAGTGGGAATGGATAAGTAACAAAGAAATCTGTAATTGGTTGTGATCAATTAATTGTAAACACTACTCCATTCAGACAAGCCTTATCTACTTAATTTTGATAACACTCTGGGTTCCAGTCTCTATCCACTTCTTACACTATATCCTTCACCTTGTTTTAACCTCTCCTGTGACATATCCTAGCCCCGCCTCTCATCCCATTTTCTAATTCATAGTTGATATAGTCATATAGATGTTGTATAGTTGATTCTGATCCAGTAAGCAAAACCAGATTAATATATTACCAGCAATCTTTCTCTCACTCTGTGTAATTCCTGTTGTGGTTAATAGCATTATCATCCACCCATTCTCATTCTGGATTCCTTTGTCTCCCTACACATCCAGCTAGTTACCAGATCTTAGATATTTAACCTCTGAAATGTCTTTCAAATCTGTCTCCTATTGTCCATCTTCATTGCCCAACTATGGTCTTCATTTGTTTTTCATCTGGACTATTGCAATAGTCCCCTAACTCATCTTGCCCACTTTTACAGCTACCAATCTCTTGCCAGCATTTTTTTTCCCCAAACACAAACTAGTTTTAAAACCCAGACTTCTACTGCCTACATAACTCCTTAGGTAAGCATTTAACGTCTTTTGTAGCCTGGCCCTAAAATAAAATTTCCACTTTTCCCCTTTAAATTAAGTTTCTCCTGTATGACTAGTGTCTGGTCATACAGGACACTGGCCATCCTTGAGCATTCCATGCACATTCGTTACCATGTCTTTGCTCATACTCTTCCTTGTTTCACAACTCTTCTCATGTCTCACCTGACAAACTCCTATCCTTTAAGACAAATTTCTGTCTTCAAAATACGGGCCCTGGGCCAGCAGCAGCAGTATCACCTGGGAACTTGTTAGAATGCAACTTCTTGGGGGCCCCACTTTAGACTCTATTTAATCCAAAACTTTGTGTGATGAGGACCAGCAATGTGAATTTTAACACGTCCACCAGCTGATTCTGATGCATTCTAAAATTTAAGAATCACTGTTCTAGGGAACAATTTATTTATCAATGGCCATATCACTTTACATATACCTGTATTACTTATTGTATTATTTAATAACCGTGTTTACTTGTTCACTTATTTATCTGATCTGCTAAGTTGTGAGTCCTCAAAGTCAAATACAATGTTTTGTGTTCTGACACCTGCCATAGTGTCTGGCACATAACAGGTGCTGGATAAGAATTCAACATACTAAAATATACCCAATTCCCTGTAGGATTCAGTCTAGTTAGAGGACATAGAGAGGGCTAAATCAAATGGCATCCAAGACATTTACTCTTAAAGGTTGATAAACACCACATAAACCAAAAACATACACACTGACAATAACAAATGTCAGCAAGGTAATAACCAGTGGGTACAAGGATTAATACCTGTGTGATGAAATCATCTGTATAGCAAACTCCAGTGATACTAATTTACCTATGTAACAAACCTACACTTGTACCCCTGAGCTTAAAATAAGTTTTTTAAAGAACAATAAAAAACAAAGCAAATGTCAGCAAGGATGAAGAGAAGCTGAATTTCTCATACATTGCTGATATACCTACTCTGGAAAACACTTTAGAAATTTCTTATAAAATTATTCCCTCACTATGTGATTCAGCAGTTGTACTCCTGTGTATTTACCCTAGAGAAGTGACTACCTATGTTTACACAAAAACTTGTATGCAGATGTTTTTAGCAGCTTTGTTTGTAATAGCCAAAAACTAGAAACATTAACAATCAAAAAAGAAATCAAGAAAACAATTCCATTTATAATCACATCAAAAAATGAAAACTTGGGAACCAATTTAACCTAAAAGATTAAAGACCTGTACACTGAAAACTATAAAACACTGATGAAATAAATGAAGAAGACACAAATGAAAGATATCCCATATTCATGGGTTGAAAAAATTTATATTGTTAAAATAGCCATACTACCAAAGTAATCTACAAATGCAATGCAATCCTACCAAAATTCCAAAGGTGTTTTTCACAAATATATAAAAAAAATACAAATTTTTATGAGACCACAAAAGACCCCAAAGAGCCAAAACAATCTTCAGCAAAAAGAACAAAGCTGGAGATATCACTCTAGGCTACCTGATTTCAAAATCTACAAATCTGTAATAATCAAAACAGCATGATGCTGGCATAAAAACAGACATATAAATCAATTGAACAGAATAGAGAGCCCAAAAATAGATCCATGTGCTTACAGTCAATTGATTTTTGACAAAAGTATCAAGAAAACACAAAAGGGAAAGGACAGCCTCTTCAATAAATGTTGTTGGGACAACTGTGTATCCACATGCAAAAGAATGAAATTGCACCTGTTACCCCAGCATTTTGGGGGGCCAAGCTGGTTGGATCACTTGAGATCAGGAGTTCAAGACCAGCCTGGCCAACATGGTGAAACCCCATCTCTACTGAAAATATAAAAATTAGCCAGGTGTGGTGGCATGTGCTTGTAATCCCAGCTACTCAGGATGCTGAAGCAGGAGAATCTCTTGAAACCGGGAGGCAGAAGTTGCAGTGAGTGGAGATTGCACCACTGCACTCCAGCCTAGAAGGCAGAGTGAGACCCTGTCTCAAAAA
>NW_016107809.1:388049-396420 GCF_001604975.1 Cebus imitator | reverse complement strand
CATAGGAGAAGAGCTTCTGCCATTCGTCTGGGCAATGATTTTTTCGTTATGGCCCCAAAAGCTCAGGCAACAAAATAAAAAATAGACAAATAGGATTAAACTAAAAAATTTTTGCACAGTAATGGAAACAATGAACAGAGCAAAGAGACAACCTACGGAATGGGAGAAAATATTTGCAAACCATCCATCTGGTAAGGGGTAAACATTCAAAGAATATAAGGAACTCAACAGCAAGAAAAAAAATAATCCAATAAAAAGTGGACAAAGTACCTGAATAGACATTTCTCAAAAGAAAACATACAAATGTCCAGCAGGTTTATGAAAAAAATGCTCACATCACTGATCACCAAGAAATGCAAATTAAAACCATGAGTTATTATTTCATACCTCTTATTATGAAAAAGATGAGAGACAAGTACTGCAGAGGATGTGGAGAAAAGGAAACCCTGTACACTATTTGTGAGAATGTACATTAGTACAACTATTATGGAAAACAGTATAGAGGTTCCTCAAAAAATTACAAATAGAATTATATAATCAAGCAATTCTACTTCTGGGTATATATCTAAAGAAAATGAAATCAGTGTATGGAAAAGATATCTGCGCTCCCATGTTCACCGCAACATTATTCCCAATAGCCCAAGATACGGAACCAGCCTAAGCGTTCATTTACTAATGAATGGATAAAGAAAATGTTATACACACACACACACAATGGAGTACTATTCAGCCTTAAAGAAGGAAATCCTATCATTTGCAAAAACATGGATGAACCTGAAAGACGTTATGCTAGGTGAAATAAGCAAGACATAGAATAACAAATACATGATCTCACTTATATGTGGAATCTAAAAAAGTTGAACTCGTGCTCGCTTCGGCAGCACATACAGGTATTGATCGACTTACGACCTATGCAACTTATGACCATTCGACTTTACGACCACAATCACTAGCCACGACTGTTCCACGTCTGGCAGCGCAAACGTTGCCCAGCTGGGCGTACGACAGTGCGGACCAGCTTCCGGAGCACTACCATCTCCGCGTGCATATAGCCTACTCAACTTATGACCAAATCGTGTTATGACTGGTCTGTCAGAACCAATCGTGGTCGTAAGTTGAGCACTAGCTGTATACTAAAATTGGAACGATACAGAGAAGATTAGCATGGCCCCTGCACAAGGATGACATGCAAATTCATGAAGTGTTCCATATTTTTACCTAACACCATAAAAACCCTAGAAGAAAATCTAGGCAAGGACTAGGCATAGGCAAGGACTTCATGACCAAAACACCAAAAGCATTGGCAACAAAAGCCAAAATAGACAAACGGGACCTAATCAAACTCCACAGCTTCTGCACAGCAAAAGAAACAGTCATTAGAGTGAATCGGCAACCAACAGAATGGGAAAAAATTTTTGCAGTTTACCCATCTAACAAAGGGCTGATATCCAGAATTTACAAAGAACTAAAACAGATTTACAAGAAAAAACTAACAAACCCATTCAAAAGTGGGCAAAGGATATGAACAGGTACTTTACAAAAGAAGACATACGTGAGGCCAAAAAACATGAAAAAATGCTCATCATCACTGGTCATCAGAGAAATGCAAATCAAAACAACATTGAGATACCATCTCACACCAGTTAGAATGGCTATCATTAAAAAATCTAGAGACAAGAGATGCTTGAGAGGATGTGGAGAAATAGGAACACTTTTACACTGTTGGTAGGAGTGTAAATTAGTTCAGCCATTGTGGAAGACAGTGTGGCGATTCCTCAAGGACCTAGAAATAGAAATTCCATTTGACCCAGCAATCTCATTACTGGGTATATATCCAAAGGATTATAAATCGTTCTACTATAAGGACACGTGCACACGAATGTTCATTGCAGCACTGTTTACAATAGCAAAAACCTGGAACCAACCCAAATGGCCATCGATGATAGACTGGTCAGGTAAAATGTGGCACATATACACCATGGAATATTATGCAGCCATCAAAAACAATGAGTTTGTGTCCTTTGTAGGGACATGGATGAACCTGGAAACCATCATTCTCAGCAAACTGACAGAAGAGCAGATCAAACACCGCATGTTCTCACTCATAGGCAGGTGTTGAACAATAAGAACACATGGACACAGGGAGGGGAGCACTACTCACTGGGGTCAGTTGGGGGGAAATAGGTGAGGGACGGTGGGGGGTGGGGAGTTGGGGAGAGATAGCAAGGGGAGAGATGCCAGATGTAGGTGATGGGGAGGAAGGCAGCAAATCACACTGCCACGTGTGTACCTATGCAACAATCTTGCATGTTCTTCACATGTACCCCAAAACCTAAAATGCAATAAAATAAATCAATGGAAAAAAAAAGTTGAACTCATACAACCAGAGAGTAGAATGGCGGTTGTCACAGACTAGGGTAGATGTGATTGATAGAAATGGGGAGATGATGTTAGATCAAAGGGCACAAAGTTCCAGGTGGGATGAATAAGTTGTGGAGAGCCATACAACATAGTGTCTATAGTTAGTAATAACGAGTCGTATACTTGAAGAATTCCAGGAGAGTCTTAAATGTTCTCGCCACAAAAAAATGATAAGTATGTGCAGTGATAGATGTTAATTAAATTGATTTAATAATTTTAATTATTTCACAATATATACAGATATCAAAATACCATGTCGTACACCGTAAATATACAATATTTGTCAATTATACTTTAATAAAGCTGGGAGAAAAAAAACTGGAAACTCAAATATCCTTCAAGGAGGTGAATGGATAAACTGTGGGACATCCATACAATAGACTACTAGCTACCAATAAACATGAAACAAAGTATTGATACATGCAACAACTTGGATGGAGCTCAAGAGCATATGCTGCCTGACAAATGTCAGTCTCACAAGCTTACACAGTGTAAGAGTCCAGTTCTACACAGCATACTCAAAAGACAAACTTATAGTGATGGAGAATGGATTCGTGGTTGCTAGGAGTTAGGTTGGGGAAGTGTGTGACTATAAAGGAGAGCGTGAGAGAGTTGTGTTTGTAAGTGAGTATGTGTGATGGAATAGTTCAGTATTGACAGTAATCACATGTGAATTTCACAGAAATCTATATATGTGATAAATTTCATAGAACTACACACACAATACACATAAACACTGGCAAAATTTAAATAGGGTCTGTAGTTTATATAATAGTATTGCACCACTGTCAATTTCCTGATTTTGATTATGAACTCTGGTTATGTAAGATGTTATTGGTGAAAGCTGGGTAAAGAATACACAGGAACCCTCTGTATTGTTTTTGCAACTTCTTATGAGTCTTAAATAATTTCAAAATGAAGTTTTTGAGGAAAATAAAGCACAGGGATTTCTGATGAAAGCTAAATTAAAAAGCACTGCTTGACATAATGCTAACACAGGGCCCAGGAAGTGGAGTGCTCACTGCCCAGTGGAGGTGGAAAAAGGGGTACAAGGAAGTAGAGATTCCTAACCTGAAGAACATTTGGTAGATCATAAGCCACACCTCTCAAACTTGTCACCCCTGGCTTGGGGAGGTGCTAATACTAAGGTGGATAGGAAAATGAAAGCTTCCTTCTCATCAGCTTCCCACATGGGGAATGAGGGGAGGGAATCTCTCCTCAGTAGGCCTCCTCTTTCTCAATAGGGAAAACAGAGAGGAGGGGAAGAGGATTCCTTCTTAACAATGGTCACAAAAGGTTATGTGTGCAAACAGTGAAAGATTAAATAGTGTAAGAACTCAGGCTTGGGAATCAAACCAAGCCTCAAATCCAGTGGCTTGGTTGTTCTTTTGAACTTTGCTAAACCCTGTTTCTCTATTTAAAAACAGGAGTAATGATACTATTTATCTCAGAATGCTGATTACATTAGATTGTCTACGTAGAGCACCTAGCAACCACCTAGCACATTTAATACTATTCTATGCCATTACCAATTTTCTAAGAAGTAACAATAATACACTCAGATGATTCTGACCATAATGTAATTTTTGATGAAAGTTTCTTCAGGATCCTTCAGTACTTCAAACTCATAAATTATATCAGCCCTCAGTCCCTATACATGTAAATACAATTTAAAATTAATAGTTGTTACTTTCTATTATATGTCTTTTATGTGCTTTGCACTTTAAATACATTATCTCTAGCCTTTATATCATGCAGGATAAATACTATTTTCCCCATTTTTAGATGAGGAAACTGCTTCAGAGTGGTTAGGCAAATCTCCAGCATCTATAAACAACACAGTAAACCTGGCCAGTCTGATTTCAAAGCCCAAGCTCTTTCCACTACAGTTACTTCAGTAGTAATCCATAAAAGACACTTAAACACGTAACCAATGCCTATTAGTTGTTCTTTTTACATCACATTACATGGCAGACTATGGAACTCCTGCCACAGCCTGGTGCAGACCCTTCCAGGTCATTGCTGGAGCCAATGGAGACACTAGACATGACAGAAACCAATAACCCAGAGCTGACTGTAGCAAGAATTCAGTCTGAAGTTCAGTCAGTAGGTAAATCTAGAGGCGTCATGGAAATTGTGCCAAGGTCCAAATTCCAAGCCAGCAGTCAGAATCTAAAGGGACAGACAAAACCCATCAGAAGGCTCTGGAGGCTCTGTGCCCCCAGGGGATTCGTGGCTTCCTCTCTGTCTCCTCTTGATGACACTACCGGCTATAAATAGGGACTTTGTGGATCCTCAGTCGAAGAGGCAGATGAAAATTCTTGGCCTACCAGCACTACCACATGATGTTAAAAACCAGAGCAGGAGGACCCTGGGTGTTCATTAATCAGTGTGATGGAAACAGGAGTCAGGACATCTGAATTTACATGGTCCTATCTGGCCATAAAGCAGCATGTAGATTTCTTCATCTTAAAATGAAGGAGTCAGGTCAGATCACTGATTTTCAAACTGTGTTCCTCAGAACCCAAGGACTCCAGTCCTGCCATGGAGAGATGGTGGGTGTAGATAGATGGGAGCAAGCAAGTCCTTCCTGTAGAGCACCCTTCCTTTCATCTCTTCCAAGTACTGAACCTTCTATTCTAATGATTTATCCAGTGTAACAAGCATTTAATAAGTTTCTGTGAGGCTTGGGGCCTGGTAGAAGGTGCTGATGGGGACAAAACTGAGTAAAACCCAGTCCCAGCATCATGAATTCCTAGATTCTGGCTTAGTGGGGAACCATTCCAGCAGCTGTCATTGTTCAGGATTCCTCTCCAATACCAAGATACACCAAGGCCCAGAGTTATACCGCTGACCCGAAGATAAGAAAGAGAGGAAAGAGGCTAGGTGTGGTGGCTCATGCCTGTAATCCCAGAACTTCGGGAGGCTGAGGTGGGCGGATCACCTGAGGTCAGGGGTTCAAGGCCAGCCTGACCAACATGGAGAAACCCTGTCTCTACTAAAAATACAAAAATTAGCTGGGCATGGTGGAGCATGTCTGTAATCCCAGCTACTCAGGAGGCTGAGGCAGGAGAATTGCTTGAATCTGGGAGGTGGAGGTTGCAGTGAGCCAAGATCGTACCACTCACTCAAGCCTGGGCAATAAGAATGAAAGTCCATTAAAAGAAAGAAGGGAAGGAAGGGAAGAAAGGGAAGGAAGGAAGGAAAGAGAAAATGGAAACTTCCCCAGAATGGCAGGCAATCTCTTCTGCCTCAGAGAGATCTATTAACATGTCACCTGGTAGCCCACAATATTCAGCTTTAGCAGTGACTCCTTGTGATTGGATGTTTCCTATGGCCAATTGTGCTTGTGCTTCATGCCCTACTTAAAATCAGGACATCTGCTCTGCCCTTTGGAAGAGCTACAAGTCTCCTGCCAGGAATTGCTCAAGGCCTTTTCCTGCAGCTAAGTGGAGAAAGGAAGTTGAAATCACTGCCTCATAAATTACGACACATGCCGGGGTTGTAACCCTAGAGCCTGAGGTTTTAGGTGAAAAGACGATTTTTTTGTGCTTACGGCATTTAAAAGCTCATTTAAAATATAATTGTATGAGATATGGCAAAAATCATAGAAAGTAATTTTTTGAAAGCAAACCAAAAAAATGCAGAATGTGCCCATAATAGTCCTAAGTAAAGCCACACAAACTTCCCTTCCAGTAAAGGTATCCTTTAGGACTTTTCCCCGTCCTCATCACCAACTTATCTTGAATTTATCAGTATGCTTTTTCACCACTGTTCCTAAACTTCAGCCATGATAATGAGATAATGGACATTTAGTCTTGTATCCAAATTTCCGTATTTCAGCTTTTAAAATAGTTGCAAGGGTGCTTTTAAAGTTGATCCTGGCCAGGAGAGGTTGCTCATGCCTGTAATCCCAACCCTTTGGGAGGCCAAGGTGGGAGGATTGCTTGAGTCCAGGAATTCGAGACCAGCCTGGGAAACATAGTGAGACCTTGTCTCTACAAAAGAAATAAAAATTAACTGGGTTTGATGGTGTGCACCTGTAGCCCCAGCTACTTAGGAACCTGAGGTGGGAGGATCACTTGAGCCCAGGAGGTGGAGGCTACAGTGAGCCTAGATCACGCCACTGCACTCCAGCCTAGGTGAGAGAGTGAAGCTTTGTCTCAAAAATTAAATTAAATTAAATTGAAAAGTTTAGACTGCTTTTAAAGTTGAACCTCCTGGCTAGGATCAACTTTAAAAGCATCCTTACAACTATTTTAAAAGCTGAAATACGGAAATTTGGATATAAGACTAAATGTCCATTATCTCATTATCATGGCTGAAGTTTAGGAACAGTGGTGAAAAAGCATACTGATAAATTCAAGATAAGTTGGTGATGAGGAGGGGGAAGCCCCAAAGGATTCTAGCAAACTAACACGGGAACAGAAAACCAAACACCGCATGTTCTCACTCATAAGTGGGAGTTGAACAATGAGAACACAACACACAGAGAGGGAACATCACATACTGGGGCCTGTCAGGGGGCAGAGGGGAAGGGGAAGGGGAAGGAGAGCAATAGGACAAATACCTAATGCATGTAGGGATTAAAACCTAGATGATGGATTGATAGCTGTAGCAAACCATCATGGCATGTGTATATCTATGTAACACATCTGCATGTTCTGCACATGTATCCCAGAACTTAAAGTAAAATGAAAAAAAAAAAAGGAAAGAAAAAAAAAGCTGATCCTTAGGCCTGTTTATAGTCCAAGGGAGCTATGAATGCTGAAATTTGTACACTGTCAATTTATATGTATATTCACATATTAATATCTATAATATACATAGATTTAGGATCATAGATTTTTGTCAGATGGCCTAGTAGACACTGATAAAACAACTTCTAACATTAAATTAAAATTTTATTCTGTTTTAAAGAAAAAGAATAAGAAAAAGCAATGAAAAGGTCAGAAGCCAAGGAGGTGGTATCCTAATAAGCTGATAGCAGAGATTATACCTCCTTTGCCTTCCTATCTCTGGCTCCTAATACCTTGGCAAGTTGGTATTTAGGAATTGTTGAATTAATATTTGGCACATGAAGATCATTAAAGCGATAACTCATAAAGCATGGGGACAACAGTTTATTTGCTAAAGGAGAATTTAGGGGCACGATATTTAGCAAGTCTGCTTTCACACTTAACTCTAAATTTCTTTTTGTTTGATTACTTGATTGATTTGGATGTAAATTCTATTGCACCTCTGGGTAAACCAAGTCAGCCTGTTCTTCCTGGTTAAGAAAGAGAGCCAGAAATGAAGTATAGCTAGCTTATTAATAAGCCAAGGACAGGGAAAAGAAATTTATCTGGGCTGGGAGCAGTGGTTCATGCCTGTAATCCTAGCACTTCTGTGGGCAAAATATCTTTGTTCTTCCAAGTGCTCTCCAACTTCATTAGCTGTGGGCCTGAACTGGCAATGTGGGGTAAGGAGCTCACTCTTAGCCATGTAAAACAAAGCAGGACTGCAGGAAAGCAGGCAGATTTGGAAAGGCCAGGCCCACCCAGGACAAGAGGCAGTGCTGCTGTTTACAATAGCAAAGACCTGGAACCAACCCAAATGCCCATTGATGATAGAGTGGACAGGGAAAATGTGGCACATATACACCATGGAATATTATGCAGCCATCAAAAACGATGAGTTCGTATCCTTTGTAGGGATATGGATGAACCTGGAAACCATCATTCTCAGCAAACTGACACAAGAACAGAAAATCAAACACCGCATGTTCTCACTCATAGGTGGGTGTTGAACAACGAAAACACATGGACACAGGGAGGGGAGCACTACTCACTGGGGTCAGTTGGGGGGAAATAGGTGAGGGACGGTGGGGGGTGGGGAGTTGGGGAGAGATAGCAAGGGGAGAGATGCCAGATGTAGGTGATGGGGAGGAAGGCAGCAAATCACACTGCCA
>NW_016107809.1:360703-387964 GCF_001604975.1 Cebus imitator | reverse complement strand
GAGGGACAGTGGGGGGTGGGGAGTTGGGAAGAGATAGCATGGGGAGAAATGCCAGATATAGGTGATGGGGAGGAAGGCAGCAGATCACACTGCCATGTGTGTACCTATGCAACAACCTTGCATGTTCTTCACATGTACCCCAAAACCTAAAATGCAATAAAAAGAAAAAGGCAGTGCTGAGTGTGTGGCTTATGACAAAACATAATTTACAAATTTATTGGCTTCAAGGATGTAAAAAAATATAATTTACTGACTTCAAGGATGTAAAAGACATGCTTCCTAGCCCATCTGCAAGCAGCAATTCAATCCAACATCAGCACATTTTCTGAAGCCTGGGGGTGGGATGCATGTTGTTAACCTCAGATGCGGTTGCCTGCTGAGAGTCTGTAATCTGTGTGATCATGAAGATGAGATCTCATGTATCAATTGCTTGACAAGGGGTACATCGTATCTCTGGGCCTGTATGACCCTCAACACATGATATAAGAAATATATTGGACAAAAGCATTTCCTGGGAGAATTATCCAGCAAGAATTCAGCCAATGGCAAGGAATTTTTAAAGTGGCCAGATCTCATTGGAGACAAGTAAACATAGATATTCATGTGCATATGTGAATATACACTCCTTTAAGGTGCTGCACCTTCCTAGAAACAAAGAGAATGAGAGAAAAAAAAGCATTATAGGCATCCTGTTAGGATCCTATCTCTATTTATTTTTAGACTCCTTTCAGCTCTATGCTGAGAGGGGAAGCAAAGGAAGGGCTCACCAAGAATGCAAAGCTTTTTAAAGAGGGTTTGGGGTGTACAGATTTGCTAAGTGGTGGAAACCCAGTGTCTGTGGAAGTTCACAGTATTCATAACACTCAGAGCCCCCCAAATATCTCTGACCCTTGTATTCACTAATTCCAGAAAATTTTCAGCTATTCCGGGGGACTCTGGGGATCTCCCTGAAACCACTACAGTTACCCAGAATGCACCCCTGCTAACATGCAGGCATTGAACCAGTTCCTGACTCTCCCCCGACTCTCACAGATCTCTGGCACTTTAAGAGCCATATGGCACACGTGCCTAGCCATCAGCTTTCTGCCTAACAGAGGAGTGCTTTCCCAGGGAAAACTAAGATTAGGGAAGAGGACAAAGAAAAAAGCGATGGGGTTTCCATATCCATTAATCAATTCATTCAATAGATGGTTATGGAACACTTAACCATTTTCCAAAGACTGTGCTATGGTGTGAGTTATAGAATAAGAAACAGCTTGGCTTTTGAGGACTAGAAACTGTCTAGTGGAACTAACATTAAAAGGCAGTAATATAACATGATAATTGTACTGATGCACATAGACCCTGGGGTGTACTATAGTTGAGTGGAACAGCAAGGAGGCCGTGTGGCTGGAGTGGGGTGTGCTGTTCTGCTGTCCCTTGGAAACACCAGGCACTTACACACCGCGAGGCTTTGAAATGGCTGTTCTCTCTGTCTGGAATATTTCAATACATGTGTCTGCATAGTTCATCCTCTTTCTCTCCTGATTGCTTGTTCATATGTTACCTTCTCAACCAGGGCTGTGATGACAACCCTATTTAAAATTGTAAACTATCCTCAGAACTCTGAATCCTTATCCTGCTCTATTCTCTTCTCCTGCCCCCATCCAGCCACAGTACCTATTACCTTTTAATATACTACATAACTTACTTGTTTATTATTATGATTTTGCTTATTGTTTTCTCCTCCCAATAGAATTGTTCATGATATACTCCCAGAACTAGAATACTATGTGAACATTGGAAATAAAACAAAAGAAAAAAGAAATGAGGTCTAGAAACAACAGCTATCAAATGTGTAGCCTTTGTAGACTGTGGTGAAGACTAGCTTTTCCTCTGGGAAATGGAGAGTCATTGTGGGGTTTTGAGCAGAGAAGTGACATAATCTTATTTATCTTTAATGGATTACTCTAGCTGCTATGTTGAAGATAGACTTGAGGGAAGTGCCAGGGTAGAAGCAGGGAGACCAGTTAGGAGGCTATTTCAACAATCCAAATAAGAAATGCAAAGTAAGACTTTGATCAGGTGGTGGCAGCAGAGGTGGTGAGAAGGAGTTAGATTCTGGATGTATTTCGAGGATAGAGCCAACAAGATTCATGACAGATTGGATGTGGGTGGTCAGCAAGAGTCAGGATGACTCCAAGGTTTTTGGTCCAGGCAAATTGAAAGGTGGAGTTGCCATTATCTGAAATGGGGAAGAATGTGAGCGATTGAGGGAGAGACTCAGAGTTAAATTTTGAACAGATTGTAGTCAAATTGGTGTTGGGATATTGGTGTTTAGAATTCCTGAGGGGAACCGTTCTGAATGACCCTAAGACCCAGAGTGTAACCTGGGGACAGGTGTCTGAAGAGAAATAAAGTGAAGTCATTATGATTGAAGAATTGAGAACTCTGGAGGCTGAAAGGATAATGAAATCTCCTAGGATGTTCTACTAGGATGGTGGCCCAGGCCCAAGAGTAAGGAATGGGGCCAGACATTATGATAGACAGTTTAAATACAAATAGTTAGAGGTCACACTAATATTAGCTTGAGGTGTGAAGAATTTTAATTGGGTACAGATTGATGTATACATTAGAAATAAGAAATCAAAAGGTCAAATTTGCTGAAACATATCAGATAACATTATGATAAAGCTCTTTGGAGTTTTGAGATAGATTTATAGTCCCATTGTAGCATGGATCAAAAATATTAAGTTTGGAAAGAAATTGGATAAATTTTTACAATTTAAACCTTATTTGTTTTATTAAAAAGCATTTTGGAAACACATTCATACTTGGCTTTGGATAGGTTAAAGCTCAGTGATACCATTTATACCAACTCTTGTAGCATTTTAGAAAGCATGGTCTTGTGACATCTTAGGAAAGTTTTCTATTAGTCACGGCATGCAAACAAGTACCTTGTGCTCCATTCTCTGGCCATGTTTTCAGACTCAGTAAATCCAAGTTCATAAATCAACATTTGATAATGTTTTTGCAACTCATACCATTGAGCTGGTAGTTGTCACTTGAGCATCCAAATTCATTAGAGACTATTGAAATGATAATGCAGAATTATACAGGTTTTGCAGATGTAGTTTGATAATTATCTATATGTATTGAAACCTCACTTGAGAATAGAAAAATCAAGAAAGTTCTTGTCATACATTTCCACTCAAGAAATAAAGAGGAAGAGATAATAAGATAGCTATATAATCCTTTAAAAAAAAATTTCACTTTGTTTCTGACTGACAGTAATCCAATTCAAGCTTTTTACTCTTCCTAAATGGAAGACAAGTAATCTAGATAGTACTGGCTATCTATAATTAAGTATACAATATTTGAATCTATTTGTTTGTGGAAATTATGTGTTTGTGGCTGATTAAAATATTCAGCTATGTAGGCTTCATCTTTTAGCTCAATAGAAAAATAGAAATGACATTGCTGGTTGAATTCCTACCAAAGTGGCAAAGACATTCCCCAGACATACATAATTCACCTGCCGAATTGGAGATGATTCACCTTTCAATGACTTCACAGGTGTTAACTTGGCCAAACAAAAAAGGGAAATCATCTTGTATTCATCTTTTCTTCCCTGAGGCAAGTTTTCAGTAAGATTGCTCAGGAAAAACATCACACTATAGATATATAAGTCCATAGTATGTCTGTTTGAATAATGAATTAACATCACTGTCTGAGAGGTGAAAACTATTCAATGTATATTTCATGGAAAATAACTAAATTGAGTTCCTCTTAACTAAATCAGAAAGGGAAGGAATCCTCAATCAGGATTTCATGCAGCACTGTATCACTCAAGGAAACCTGATTTTATAGCAGTACTAAAATAAAATGGGTCCATAGAAAAATTATGACAGAAACTTACCCATCAGTGATCTAAACAAAACAGACCTGTGGCTGTGAAATCCAGGCAGTTGCTTGGTGAGGAGGTCACTGTCAGATAGTCATGACTCATGTGTAGGAACGTGAGAATGGCCATGGGGAGGAATGGCCACAGTTATGGTCTCACAGGAGTCCACCGACTGCTTCTGCCATTGCTGCAGCTTCTGACTGCACTCAGCGGCTGGTGCCAGGTCAGCAGTACTCTCTGCTCTCAATCAGTGTCAGCACTGGTCTTGCTAATGTAGTACTTTTCTTTAAAAACTGCTTTGTGAAGGTGCTGGTTAGCACTGTTCTTACTTCTGTAGTTAATATTCACCACATATTCCTGTTCTTTTGTGGTGAGACAAAAAAATTAAGGAAAATCACTCTCCATAAGTCCATAGTCTGAAGACATGGAGGCTGAGGTGGCAGACCTGAATGAATAAGTGGACTATACGATAGGGCTAGATCTTAAATTTGGATACAGGAGACTTAGGTAAACCATAGAAGATTGTTCTTTATACATGCAGCTGTTTTGCTAAGTGATAAAGGTGGTATGTTAAGATTAATAAGTCTGAACGTAATGTACAGACTGTATTAGAACAGGGAAAAATTGGTGTTTACTGAGAGCTGAAGGTTATGTCAAAAATCTAAAAAGTAATCTTTTTGCATCATCTTAAAGTTTGCAAAGTTTTGGCACACACATCATCCCATCTTTGCAATAACCTGTGGGGTAGATATAAAGGATAATATTTCATTTTACAGATGAGGAAATAGGAGCCTGTTTCCTGGTCAGACAGGCTCAGTCGGCTGTGAGTGGCAGAGCTGGTATTTTCACCTGTCACACTTGACTCCAGTTCCATTGCTCCTAACATGATTATATCCTGGATAAACATGGTATCAAGAATGGAGAGGCCAGGTGCAGTGGGCTCACGCCTGTAATCCCAGCACTTTGGGAGGCCAAGGTGGGCAGATCACTTGAGGTCAGAAGGTGGAGACCAACCTGGCCAATGTGCTGAAACCCCATCTCTACTAAAAATACAAATATTAGCTAGGTGTGGTGATGCATGCCTGTAATCCCAGCTAGTAGGGAGACTGAGGCATAAGAATTGCCTGAACCTAGGAGGCGGAGGTTGCAGTGAGCCGAGATTGCCCCACTGCACTCCATCCTGCACAACAGAGCAAGACTCTGTCTCAAAAAAAAAAAAAAAAAAAAAAAAAAAAAAAAAAAAAAAAAAAAAAAAAAAAAAAAAAAAAAAAAAAAAAAAAAAAAAAAAAAAAAAAAAAAAAAAATGGAGAGTGAACTTTGGAAGGCTAAGGCAGGCAGATCACTTGAGGTCAGAAGTTTGAGACCAGCCTGGCCATCATGGCAAAACCCTCTCTCTACTAAAAATACAAAAATTTAAAATTAGCCAGGCATGGTGGCAGGCACTTGTAATTCCAGCTGCTTGGGAGGCTAAAGCAGGAGAATCACTTGAACCTAGGGACCGGAGGTTGCAGTGAGCCAAGATCATGCCACTACACTCCAACCTGGGCACAACCTGGGCAACAGAGTGAGACTCCGTCTCAAAAAAAAAAAAAAAAAAAAGATGGAGAGTGAGAGAAAACTCAGAGACTTTGAAATAAGAAGTGAAAGAGGCCAGGCACAGTGGCTCACATCTGTAATCCCAGCACCTTGGGAGACCAAGGAGGGCAGATCACTTGAGGTCAGGAGTTCAAGACCAGCCTGGCCAATATGGTAAAACCACATCTCTAATAAAAATATAAAAATTAGCTGGGCATGTGGCAGGCACTTGTAATCCCAGCTACTCGTGAGGCTAAGGCAGGAGAATTGCTTGAACCCAGGAGGTGGAGGTTGTGCTGAGCCAAGATCGCGCTACTGCACTCTACCCTGGGTGACAGAGCGAGACTCTTGTCTCAAAAAAAAAAAAAAAAAAAGAAAAAAGAAAAGTGAAGGAAACGTGGCAATTGATTGGGTATTTCTGATAAAGAAACAGAAGAAGGAAAATGTGATTCCTAGGTTTCTAAAACCTGGAAGAGGAGGACAGGGAGGTTACAATATAAGCAGCTGATGTTGGCAACATGCCTATTATGTGCCAGGCTGTGTGCCAAGCAGTTTGCCATATTGCCTCATTAAATATTCGCAACTCTTTGAAGGTAGATATTATAATTATTATTCTCATTTTAGAAAGGGTGTGTGTGAAAGTTGTTCTCACTTTTAGAAAAAGAAAAATATCTTCCCTCCAAAACAAGGTTAAGCTTGACCGGACTCATTGGCCTATTGTACCTGGGGCCTGGGACAGTGGTTTGGTGTTCTTGTGTGTATGGATGTATCACAATGCCAGACACAGAGTAACTAAGCTGGGCTCGTGGTGGTTATGATGTTTGCAAATCCAGCACTGCCAAATTGTTTAATACCTCCTAGGTGATTTGCCTGTCGTTAGAATAGACTTCACTAAATGGATAGTTTTGCCTTGGCCCTGGCCTTTAAGGTGGCCTGCCAGGTCATCAAGAGACATAGGTAGGAATGCTTTCCTCCTTAGTTATGATTTAAAAATAAAAGTATAACAAAGTATAATTATCAAATGACTATTAGTAGAAATATTGCATTTATGTATACTATTTAGATTACAATGCCTTTCCTTCTCTTTACTTGTAATTAATTAGTATTAGTCACTGTCCAGTGTGAGCCTGGTGTTTTCCTTAGGTTAATCAGATCACATCCTGAACCTCTGTTGGTGCCCAGGGTATTTGTCTGAAGCCCTGATTGTTCACATCTCCCTCTAACTTTTAAACTTGTCTCTAATCGCATCTAATACTTGAGAAAAGGCCCTTCTCCAATTTCCTGCTTCTAATCCCTTCCTCCTCTTTCCTTCTTGGTCAAGTAGAGAGAGGAAAATGGTTTACGTATCAAATAAAGTAAATAGTATATGAAAAAAAAAAAACCCAAACCTCTTTCCAAATAGTAGTTTACCTTACAGCTCATTTCTAAGGGCTCCAAACTCTCTATGGGTATCTACCTGCTGGTTATTTATTCCTAAACTGCACATGGCAGTCCCCTAGCAACCGGACTTCATGAATAAAACCCAACTCTTCTCCAGTACCACCTGTTTGTAGGTAGTCAGCCTTCTTTTAAAATACTTGGAGTTATACAAGCAATAAGTACCAGAGTTTAGTTCTTTTTGAAAATGAATGTAAAGAAATCATAAGTTTTCACAGGGCTGTAAAGTGGTTTCTTCCCAGGGGTCCTTCACTCCGAGGCTGCACTGGAGATTATGCTGGTGAGGAAGCTTTGATCTTGCAGGTCTTAGGCCCCAAGGCAAAAGGTCATGGCTGTAAGTGTCTTTCTTCCTGATCTTCTCTAGGATTGTGAAGATGTCCAGTCCCAATCTGAACATTGTGACCTTACTGGGCAGTTGTCTGACTTACAGTAGTGCTTACCTCTTTGGGATTCAAGATGTTTTAGTGGGGAGCTCAATGGAAACTCTCATTCAGGTAGGTTAAGTTTTAAAATTTGGTTTTGACTATAATGTTAAAGTTTTAATGATTTTCCTAAACCAGCTGCTTCCATGGGTGGTGGTTACCTTTATCCTTGGTGTGGGCACTTTTTGAGCAATCCTAGAACACTTGGTGAGGTTCACTCTGTACCCCGTGCCCTCTGTGGGACCCAGACCCTATACATCAGAGCATGTTGCGAACTGACAAAGGTTACTCTTGTGACTCTTCTGTCCCCTTCCACCTATAGACAAGACTGTCCATGCTGTGTGTTGGGACCTCGCTTGTGTTTGGCCCCATTCTGGGAAAGAGCTGGCGACTCTACAAGGTGTTTACCCAAAGAGTCCCGGACAAGAGAGTGGTGAGTAGGCAGCAAGTATGCAATGCTTGACTGTGGATGGCAGCTTCACTGTTGCTTAACAGCTAGAGAAGCTCATGTAGATTATTGAGCCTAGCCCCTTTCAGGACATCCAAAGTTCTTGTTTCTCATTCCAAACCCTGGAATCATGTGACCTCATAAAGCCCCAGTCCTGAAAGGCTGTGGATCAATGCTGCTGAAGATAGGTCTTCAAACATGGGCTCTGGTTTCTATGTACCCCAGGCCCTGTGGGGACATGTGAGCTGGCCAATACCTGGCACCAGTTTGAGGCAGAACAAGATGCCCAGAGACTGTTGTTTGGCACAGGTGTGAGCTGGAAGTGAAAGGAGGAAGAGTGATTACAGAGAAACTGTAGCAAGTAAGTAGTTACTTCCTTTCTTGAAGCCCAGTTCTTTTTTTATGTAGAAGGTAGTTCTCTGTACTGAGAAGCAGGTGCCTGGAGCAGTGAGCAAGGAAGAGCAGATAGAATCAACCCTAAGTTATGAGGCAGCCAGATCACTGACTGATATTTATCAGTCATCAACTTAAGCACATTTCCCCATTTTATCAGGTTGTCTGATGAGACTGTGCAAGCCTCAATTCCTGACCAATGTAGGCCCTGCCCAGACCCAGTATGTCATTCAGTTGGTGTTTACTTCTCTGGAATGATAGGGTTTTTTTTGTTTTGTTTTGTTTTTTGTTTTTTTTTTTTTTAGCAAATGTTATTGAATCATGGTGCATTCTTACCAAAAGCTCAGCCGTGAGCAACCATACATATGAAGACGATTGCCTAAAAAGACAAAAACTGCATTTATCACTCAAGAACACTGATTTCTTTTTTAAAACTAGCTTCATTGAAGTATAATTAACATGCAGTGAACTGCACATATTTAAAGCATATGTTTGATAAATTGTGACATGGATACACAACCAAGACACATGGTGCATAATGAACATATGCCTCATCTTCAAAAGCTTCCTCACACCCTTTGTTATCTCCCTCTCCTGTCCAATCCTTATATCCCCTGTTCCTGTCCTCAGGAAATCATTAATTTGCTTGCTGTCACTGTAGATGAGTTTGCATTTTCCAGAGTTTTATATAAATCAAACCATACAGTGTGGACTCTTTTTTCCTCTGGCTTATTTTACTCACATAATGTTTTTATGAATATTATAGTTATATATCTATGTTGTGTGCATCAATAGTTCTTTGTTATTGCTGAGTAGTATTACAATGCATAGATATACATTTGCTTATCTGTTGATGGATGTTTGGGTTTTTGCCAGTTGTGATTAAAAATAAAGCTGCTATGAACATTCATGTACAAAGTCTTTGTTTAGACATAAGCTTTTATTTCTCTTGGGTGAAAACCTAAGGGTAAGATGGTTGAATCAGAGGGTACGTGTATATTTGACTTTTAAAGAAACTGTCAGACTGTTTTTCAAAGTGGTTGTACCATTCTGCATTTCCACCAGCAACGTTATGAGAGTCCATTTCCTTCACATTCTTGCCAATATTTGTTTTGATCAGTCTTTTTCATTTTAGGCATTCTAATAGGTATGTATGGTAGTATCTCATGGTTTTGAATTTGGCTTTCTCTAATGCACTATTGAGCATTATTTCACATATTTTTTTGTCATCTGTATATCCTCTTTGGCAAACTGTCTGTTGAAATCTTTTACCCATTTTTAAATTGGATTTTTTGTTGTCTTATTATAGAGTTTTGAGTGTTCTTTTTATATTCTGGATACAAACCCTTTATCAGATGTAAGATTTGCAAAGATTTTTCTTCCAGTTCCTTTTAATTTACTTCAGAGGGTCTTTCAAAAATAAGACATTTCTAAATCTCATGAAGTTCAATTTACCAATGTGTCCTTTTTTGGGGGATTTTGTTAGTTTATTTGTTTTCTGTATTTTTAGTAGAGATGGGGCTTTACCCTGTTGGCCAGGCTGGTCTCAAACTCCTGGCTTCAAGTAATTAATCAGCCTCAGACTCCCAAAGTGTCGGAATTACAGGCATGAGCCACCATGCCTGGCTCCATGGATCATGTTTTTGGTATTATATTTAAGAAATTTTTGGCTAAATTAAGGCCCCAAAAGGTTTTCTCGTGTTTACTTTTAGAAATTTTAGAGTTTTAGCTTTTACGTTTAGGCCTGTGATCCATTTAGAGTTAATTTTGGAACATGGTATGATGTATTGGTTGAATTTTATTTTTTTACATACAGATATTTGATTGTCCAGCACCATTTGTTTAAAAGATTGTCCTTTCTTCAGTGAATTACCTTTGTATCTTTGTTGAAAATCAGTTGTCCATAGGTGTGCAGATCTATTTCTGGACCCTCCATTCTGTCTCACTGATGTGTTTGTTTATCTCAACAGCAAGGTAATATGGTAATATTACCTTGATTACTGTAGCTTTATACTAAATCTTGAAATCAGGGAGCATTAGTCCTCCAACTTTCTTCTTCTCTTTCAATGTTGTTTCGGCTAATCTGGGTCCTTTGAATTTCCATGTGAATTTTTGAATCAGTTTACTGATTTCTGCAAAAATTATTTGGGTATTATGTTGAATCTAATAGATCAAATTGTGAAGAATTGGCATCTTACTAATGTTGTGTCTTTTGACCTATGAACCCATTTTTTTAGGTCTTAATTTTTCCCAGCATTTTTTTGTACTTTTCAATATTGTTCTTTCACATCTTTCATCAAACTTATTTCTAAGTAGTTTATATTCTAATGCTATTTTATATGTTATTATTTTTTAAATTTTACTTTCCAGTTGTTTGTTGCTAATATACAGAAATATATATATATATATATATATATATATATATATATATATATATATATATAATAAAACATTCAAATTATACATGCAAAACTATAGAATATATTTTGAGACACAGCCTTGCTCTGTCACCCAGGCTGGAGTGCAGTAGCACGATCTCAGCTCACCACAAACTCCGCCTCCTGGGTTCAAGCGACTCTCCTGCCTCAGCCTCCCAAGTAGCAAGGATTACAGGCGCCTGCTACCACACCCAGCTAATTTTTGTGTTTTTAGTAGAGATGGGGTTTCACCATGTTGACCAGGTTGGTCTCGAACTCCCGACCTCAGATGATCCACCTTCCTCAGCCTCCCAAGATGCTGGGATTGACAGACATGAGCCACCATGCCTGGCCACAGAAATACAATTAATTTTTATATGCTGAGCTTGTTTGCTGCAAACTTGCTAAACTATATGTTAATTCTAGCAGCTTTTTTATAAAGCCTATTAGATTTTCTACATAGATGATCATATCATCAGTGAATAAAGATAATTTATTTCCAATCTCTTGTGTGATTGCACTGGCTAGAAACAATAGTACAATCTGAATAGAAGGGGTGAGAGCAGATATCCTTGTTATTCTTGATCTTATGGGAAAAACAGTCAGTCTTTCAAAACTAAGAATGATATTAGCAGTAGTTTTATTGTAGATGCCATTTATTCAGTTGGAAAAGTACTATTCTATTATTTTGCTAAGAGTTTTAAACAAGAATTGATGTTGGGTTTTGTCAGATGCTTTTACTGAGTCTATTGAGATGATCATATAGTTTTTTTGGTTTTTTTTTTTTTAGTTTATTCACATGGTGGATTACGTTAAATGTTTTTTTTGAAAATCCTTATACAATAGACTTTGTTTTTTAGAGTGGTTTTAGGTTAACATAAAAATTAAGCAGAGGGTACAGAGGTTTTACATATACCCTCTTTCCCCACACATGCATAGCCTCTTCCATTATCAATATTCCCCATCAGAGTAGTATATTTATTACAATTGATGAACCTACATTAATATGTCATTATTGCCCAGAGCCTGTTCTTTATATTAGGGTTCACTTTTGGTGTGGTACATTCTATGGGTCTGGACAAATGTATGACGACATGTATCTACCATTACAGTATTATACAGAGTAGTTTTACTGCCCTAAAAATCCTCTATGCTTCTGCTCTTTCTCTCTTTCTCTACCCATATGTTAAATGATTTAGGATGTCAAACCGACCTTCCATTCCTGGGATAAACCCTACTTGGTCATGATACATTATCCTCTTCATATATTGTTGGATTCATTTTTAAAAACTTTGTTTAGAATTTGTACATTCATGTTTTTAATACATACTGCTCTGTAGTTTTCTTGTAATATATTTTTCTAGTTTTAGTATCAGGGTAATGTTGGCTTTATAGAATGAGTTGAGAACTATTCTCTTCTTTTCAATTTCAGGAAGAATTTCTATATAATTGCAAAATTATATAGCCAGGATTGCACCATTGCACTCCAGCCTGGGCAACAAGAGCGAAACTCCATTTCAAAAAAAATATATATATGTATTATATATATAAAACACATATAATATGTATAATATATAATGCATATATAATATTCATTATATGTAATTTATATACATACATATATAATATGTATTATATATAATACATAATTATATATAATACATATATAATTATATAATACGTATGTAAAATATATTTTTTGAGATAAAAATATATATATTTTCGAGATAAAATATATTTTTAAATATATATTTTATATATATATTTTATTTCTTTATTTTTAAGACCCAGACTTAAAAATAAATTGCCCAGGCTGGAGTGCAATGGGGCGATCTCAGCTCAGCGCAACCTACAACTCCCAGGTTCAAGTGATTCTCCTGCCGCAGGCTCCCAAGTAGCTGGGATTACAGGCATGTACCACCATGCCCAGCTAATTTTGTATTTCCTTTAATGCTGAATTTTTGCTGAATTTTGTTATTTTCTTTAATGATATTTAAGTAATGAAAACTAATCATGTATATTTCTGTTTAGCTACCATTTTCAGTGCTCTTAATTTCCTGTATAGATCCACATTTTTATCTCAAATTATTTTCCTTTGCCTGAAGGATATCTGACATTCTAGTGTGGGTGTGCTACTACTGAATTCTTTCAGCTTTTGATTATCTGAAAAAGTTTTTATTTTAACTTTGTTTCTGAAAGATGTATTACTGAGTATAGAATTCTAGACTGAAATTTTCTTTTCTTCTTCCAGTACTTTCAAGATATTCTTGCATTGTCTTCTCACTTGGCCTTGTATCTGATGAGAAGTCTCATTTTTTTTTATGTCTACACAAAATATGTCTTTTTTCACTGTTTGCTTTGAGTAGTTTCCCTTTATTACTGGTTTTGAACAGTTTGATTAGGCAATTGGTTTGTTTTTAATTTTACAAACACCTTGAATCATGTAACTGGTTATGCTTCTTTCTTTCCATTGGTTCTCAAAAGCTCAGATCCACATTTCTTCTGCCCCAATTAATAAATGCTATTATATATACACTCTTCATCTGAGCCTTCATAATTCCCTTTATTTTCTCTCTTCCCTGATTTTTAATGTTTTAATTCTGTCACAGTACATGTTTTTCTCAATTTTATTTTTGTAGTCACAAAGTAACTAACACATTCCCTTCATTCTAAGTCAAATATGGATGGTCCCTGACATATAACAGTTCAACTTACAGTTTTTCTATTTTACAATGGTGTCAAAGCAATCTACATTCAGCAAAAACCATACTTAAAATACCCTTACAACCATTTTCACTTTCAGGACAGTAGTCAATACATTTCATGAGACATTCAATACTTTGTTATAAATTAAGCATTGTTTTAGATGATTTTGCCCAGCTGTAGGCTAATGTAAGTGTTCTGAGCACATTAAAAGTAGGCTAGGTTAAGCTGCAATGTTTGGTAGGCTAGGTGTATTAAATGCATTTTTGGTTTATGATATTTTCAACTTACAATGGGTTTATCAGGACATAACCCCATCATAAGTCAAGATCCTAAGTCAATCTGTATTTCTTATGTATATAAAGAAAATGCTAATGATTCCTCCTGCATCTCTGAATCCCAACCTTTCAGTTAATAATTATTAACAGTATGGTGTGAAAATGTCCATATCTATGTGCTCATATAAACATTTAGAAATAACAGTTTATTTATTTTGTAAAGCACCTTGAGGCCTTTGTGGGGAAAGGTAGGATATGAAAAAGTTAAACAAAGGGAAATGTTTAATGGGAATAATGATATAAACATAGAAGTCATTGTAAATATTTGGTGTCTGTTTCATTTTTGATAACTACATTTGAAGCACCTTGGGAGGGCTGGCCTTGGAGCATGTAGCTGAGAGTGCATGGGATACTCTAGCCCCTGTGTCGTATAGCCAGTCAACAAGGAAAAGTTTTGACCTTGACTCTTTTTCAGATTATTAAAGACCTGCAGTTGCTGGGGTTGGTGGCAGCCCTGGTGATGGCTGATGTGATCCTGCTCATGACATGGGTGCTGACTGATCCCATCCAGTGCCTCCAGATCCTCAGTGTCAGTATGACGGTAAGGGGCCAAACCCCTAGGGAATCTCATCCCCAAACTGGACTGACCTCTGGATACACAGGAGTCATCCTTGCAGCAGGAAGATAAAGGACTCCAAGAGGAGGGAAAGTCAGGAGCTGTGCCTTCCATGAACTCCTTGCCCTTGTCTGCTGCCACTCCCACTGCTCCTCATGCCCAAGTGTCTCTTTGTGGGCATCCAGTGAGATGTCAGCATGCTGGAATCTGCCTGGCAGTTACCGCCACTTCCACGTTATCAATAATGAGAACTTTCAGCTATGGGCAGTTATCTTCCCCTAATTTTAGAGGTGGAGGTAGTAGTTTGAGGTGGGCTTTGGAGTCAGTCAGCCCTGGTTCAAATCCCAGCTGTGTGACCGTGGGAAAAACTCACTAAGTCTGTTTCCTAATAGGTAAAATTGAGATAATAATAACTACCTATTGTATAGGGGGTTGTGGCAAAGATTAAGTGAAACACTGTAGGTGAAAGACTTAACCATGTCAGTACATAGTATTCAATTGTTAAGTATGTCTGGGCACAGTGGCTCACAGCTGTAATCCCAGCACTTTGGGAGGCTGAGGCAGGTGGATCACTTGAGGTGAGAAGTTCGAGACCAGCCTGGCTAACATGGTGAAACCTCATCTCTACCAAAAAATACAAAACTTAGCCAGGCATGGTGACACGTGCCTGCAATCCCAGCTACTTGGGAGGCAGAGGTTGCAATGAGCCAAAATTGTACCACTGCACTCCAGCCTGGGTGACAGAGTGAGACCCTGCCAAAAAAAAGAAAAGAAAAGAAAAAATATAAAGCATTATACATCTCTAGCCTCACAAGAGGCTGAGGAATACAGTAGAATTGTGGAATTGTGACATTACAAGATTAATGTTTATGGATTCAATGATTTACAAAAAAGCAGGTGCAAAATGAAATACGTTATTATTTTCTTGAGGCATTAATTTGATTGGGGTAGCAAAGCACATAACTGAGGGGTAAGCCATACTGTCACCAAGCACACAGCTGTTAGTCCAATTTTATCATCTCTTCTCCTAACACGTGTCACTCTCATTTAGGTTCTAGTGGAGTCACCTAAATGCTACAGTTTTTACATGCTAAGGGGGAAATCATGTGCTATAGAAGAATTCACGCGCCAGGATATTCACAAAGATCTGCTCTGTTTCTGGTAATTGTGGACACCTTCAGTTCTGACTCTGTGTCCTTTCTAGGTGACAGGGAGAGACATTTCCTGCACTTTAACCAGCACCCACTTCTGTGCTTCCCGGTATTCCGATGTTTGGATTGCTCTCGTTTGGGGATGCAAGGTTGGTAACCATATCTCCTTGGGATATGGTCTCTGTCACTAATAAAATGGATATGAAGAGGGAATTACAGGAATTAACAAGGTGTTGTCTGCAAAGAATATTGAACTCAGAGGAGATCTCTGTTGATACATAACCTCAAAGCCATGACCATTTTTATTTTTCTATTTTTATTTGGGGAGACTTTCCCAACTCTTTTAGACTCCTTCATTCAGTCCTCCCCCAAATCATTTGGAATTCAACCACTGTCTCTCCCATTAATTGGCCTGTTTTTTTTAATGATTTGACAATACCAGTTTTCCCTTCAGCTTCTCTGCAAGGGGAATTATGAGGAGACATTTGACCCAGCGTTATTTGTTCTCCTAAGTGCCTTTAGATTTGGGTCAAGGTGTCCTGCTGCCTTTCACCCACCTGACTTTCTTGCTGTGGTTGGAAGCAAGGCTGGCTCTGAGACAGATGGCAGCATTCACTGTGCCCTTTGAGGGGTTCCAGCTATCTTAAAGTAGCTCCCATACTGCCCCAAATCTCTCACCATTAGACTCATTTGTCTCTGTTAAATGGGCAAAAGTAAGATATTATTTCCAGAAGGTAGAGGATACCTGCACAGAGCCCTGAGGAAAGTCCTGAGAACAGGACAGCTGGTTTTCAGCTTAGAGGGACAGAGAACTGCTGCTGAGGGGTACAGGGCAGTCCTAATTCCTAAACAAGCAAGCCCTGCCTGACAGCAGGCTACCTGTTGACTATCAAGGCACAGAGGTCTGGTTAACTGATTACTGACAGAAGAAAAGAAGTTTTTGTTGAAATAAGTGCCCTTTAAGGGTAAACTCTGGCTAGAAGCAGTGGCTCACATCTATAATCCCAGCACTTTGGGAGGCCAAGGTGGGCAGAACACTTGAGGTCAGGAGCTCGAGAACAGCCTGGCCAACATGGTGAAACTCTGTCTCTACTAAAAATACAAAAATTACCTGGGTGTGGTGGCGTGTGCCTGTAGTCCCAGCTACTGGGGAGGCTGAGGCAGGAGAATTACTTGACCCCGGGAGGCAGAGGTTGCAGTGAGTCGAGACTGCGCCACTGCACTCCAGCCTGGGCAACAGAGTGAGACTCCATCTCAATTTAAAAAGGGTAAACTTTACCACTCCACCACTAAGAAAGTATTGGAAGTTGTTGCTTCTGAGGAACAGCTCATGGGGTGGGCAGGACTAGGGCAGGGAAACATTGATTTTTAACTATGTGCAAATATTACTTTGACAGGAATTTTTTTTAAAAAAGATTCTAGGAAGTGAACAGCTCTTGATCTTCAGAATTTTGCTAATGGTTAAAAAATGAGCTTCAGATGTGACAGATCAGGGTTTGAATTCTGACTCCACCCCTGCCTTGCCAACCCTGAGCCTCATTTGACCTCTCTGAGCCTCAGTTTACTCATTTTAAAATGGGGGTGGTGATAATATCCCTCAGAACTGTTGTGTTTCTGAAGAGTTAATGCTTGTTAAGGGTTTTCAGCCACTTCTGGCCCATAGCAAGAGCTCAGTAAATGTTAGCCGTTATTATTACTGTTCTTCCCTTGCCCCCTAGACACTTCTGGAAAATACATTGCCTCTGTCGGTTCCTCAAGTCCCTGTAGAAGAACATGTCCTCCCCAGCCCAGAAAGCCACCACTTCCCACAAAGCAACTTACTTTGTGGCTCAACTCGATTTGTTTTCTCCATTGCCTTTTATATACTCCCATTTCTATTTTATTTCACTGTAATATCTTTCCATAGGACAAAGAAAGAAAAGGAAGGAGCATTAGGAAATTTACTGAGCCAGACCCTGTAGACTCCCTGGTCGGTGAGAAGCTCAGGGGAACCCCAATCTCCACATTAAGTACTAGGAACCCCCACCTGAACCTGTAAACTGCCCCATACCCCACGCTTCTCGGCAGTTAAGGCCAATGATATGCAAGGATCAGACATGACTAACTCAAACACCAGCCAAGAATATATAGACACTTGATTCATACATATTTCCCCTTTAACAAGAATTTTAATGGAATTAAAATCTTTTAATGGAATCGTATCTCAACATTTCAAAATCACAGAATTAATTTCATTTGCCTTTGATGAAATTAGCAATGATCCAACTCTGCTGAATACCACCTGATAGCGTCAGTCACCCAAAAGTTTGGCTCCCCTCATCTCCTGACTTATGTGTCCTCTAGTTATTCAAGATCTTAGGGTGGTCACATTTGGCCCTCAGGCCCCATATGGGACACCGGGCATTAGGGGGACCTGGAAGGCATCTCTTCCATGTTGACTCCTTCCCTCCTGCCACAGCCAATTCTCCAAAATATTTTCTTTAAGGCCACCCCTGAAGGAAGAGTTGACCACATTGTATTATTTCAGGGTCACCAGGAGGTGCCCTGCTGATACCTGACCTTATTTTTATCATTAGCTCTCCTTCTGAATCCCACAGTTCCACCCCCACCTCGTCTCCCATAGCATCTTCATGTTCTGAGTCATCAACATTAACATTTTTAGGCTGGGTGCGGTGGCTCCCACCTATAATCCCAGCAGTTGGGAAGCCGAGGTTGGTAGATCACCTGAGGTCCAGAGTTCAAGACCAGCCTGACCAACATAGTGAAACCCCATCTCTACTAAAAATACAAAATTAACCAGGCGTGGTGGCACATGCCTGTAATTCCAGCTACTCAGGAGGCTGAGACAGGAGAATGGCTTGAACCTGGGGGGGAGGGTTTGCGTTGAGCAGAATCATGGCATTGCACTACAGCCTGGGCAACAAGAGCAAAACTCTGTCTTAAAAAAAAAAAAAAAAAAAAAAAAAAAAAACCCTTTTAAAAAAAAAAAAAAAAAAAAAAAAAAAAAAACCATTTTTGTGCTTACCTTAAATCCACCTACCAAACTGAGTGCCTTAAAAGCCAGGACCATGACTTCTTTGTGTCACTATTTTCTGCCCTATACCTACCATAGCCCTGTGCACATAGTCAGAAAGGTGAACCTATATTGAATCTATATGTTATATATTATTGACTAAAGCTTTGATTTCTGTATGAGTGCAGCTCCTATTGGGGAGCAGGGCAGCATTTTAAGCTGCTGCGAGTTATTTTCTCCTTAGTACAAATGACAACTCAGAGGGCAAGTTTATATTCATAGGAAATAGAAAAGAATAGGGCACTGGGTTTCTTGTAGGGGAAACTATAGATGGAACTTTTGCTGCCTGTGGTGCGCCACAGTCTTGACTAGGTCCCAGCCTGCCTTTGTCTTCCCCTTTTTTTACCCTTCATCTCTCATAAACACTCATTGGCACAGAGCCGCTGCTAGCCTGTAGAGATCCTTTGTGTAAATTTTTAAAAGTCCCATCCCTTCTAGTCAGATGCAGTCTTGCAGGTGCGAGGCTTGGCAAGCATGGTGCCTTTGGGCAAATTAGAGAAAAGAGCCCCTTCCTCTGGGCACTGCCCGGCTGTGGCACTTGACTTGACAAGCAGATGACAGGTCACTTTCAGCTTCTATGTGCACCCTCAGCTGAGCAGGCCAACACTGACAATGGCTGTAGCAGCAGTCACTACCAGAGGTTCTTTGAGCCCACTGCCCTCCTAGTGCCCGACAGCTCTTTCTGTAGGGATTCTAACCCACCCACATGATCCAGTACTATGCCTTATCTCAGAAGAATTCTGTTTAATGGCTGACTTGCTGACTTCTGGTAAACTAATTCTCAGTAAAGGAGAGGAAAATAACATTTACGAAGTACCTAGTAGGTAAAAGGGGCTGCCCTGAGGGTTTTCCTATGTGGTATCTTAGTAAATCCTCATAGCAGTCATTAAGGTAGGTATTATTATCCTAATTTTACAGATGAGGAAATTGGTTGCAAACCTACTGCTCTTTGACCTGTTGTTCCACTTTTCTGAGCCTCCATCACCTCTTCACCTCCTAGGGCCTGCTCCTGCTGTATGGTGCCTACCTGGCTGGCCTGACTGGCCATGTCAGCTCCCCTCCTGTGAATCAGTCCTTAACCATCATGGTAGGGGTCAACCTCCTCGTACTGGCTGCTGGGCTTCTTTTTATAGTCACCAGATACTTGCACTCCTGGCCCAACCTGGTCTTTGGACTCATGTCTGGAGGGATCTTTGTTTGCACAACTACAATCAACTGCTTCATCTTCATTCCCCAGGTATGGATTTTGCGGGGCTGGTCCTCTCAGTCACTCCAGAGTTTTTTACTGACAAATTGCTCATTTTGTTTTCTGCTGATACCTTTCCATGCCACTTATTGGAGAGTCAGAAAGCAGACAGGGGATCCTAGTGAGCTGGTTGTCTTTGTCCTTCCTCATTGTCCTGGTCAGCAAGGGGGACAGGCCAGAGTGGTCCAAGTGGTGGTGGCTACCCCCGTTTGCACTCTTCACACCTGTGGTGCCCGTCCCTTGGGGGTGGTCCCTCACAGTCCCACTTCTCCACCCACCCTTCAGTCTGCTGTGCTCATTCCCAACCCTCCCCTCATTTCCGTCACATTATTAATCTTCCCTTCACTAGCCTGGGAGCAAAGAACCTTTATATTTTTCCAATTGAGGATTGTAGACTCATAGGGAAAAATCCATTTGGAACTTTATGATTTAAAATGCTTTTTCTTTCTTTTTATTGGAAGAAAATAGAGAACATTTCCCTGCTTTTTACAATAAAGAGAAGTAGAAACTAAATAAAAATGTGTTTCATATTATGGGGATTTTAAAAAATTAAATGAGGGAGGAAGACAGAAGCAGAAATAGCCAGAAAACAAGAAAAAGGGAGTTAGAGGGATCAGAGAAGGAATCCTAGGCTCAGAAAGGAAAGTGATGTGGAATTGTTCATGCTATGCCCTGGGGACCACATATATCTAGGTTAATGAACTTGGCATTAGGCACTTTCTTGTTTCCCTCCTAGTTCTCCTTTTCTTTCCTCTGAGGCCTCCCTCATCCCACTCCTTCCTTATGACCCTGTCCTGATCCCCATTGCAGCTTCCAGTTGACTGTAAACTAATTCCTCATGAGGGAGCTAACTGATAATGTAAATGTTGCCTGATGGCAGGTTACAGTGTATTTGTGAGAGGGAAGAGTGCACTTTGGGGCATGATGGTGTGACACAGGCATAGCCCTGTTACAATTCTCCTCATTACAGTACTCAACAGAATACATAAATATGGAAAAATCTGCATCAACAGCATTAGAAACTGTGGATGGATATTGCCTTTGTGCCAAAAACTGGAGGAATTTTTGCCAAATCTTAATGTTGTAAAAACTGGAATGAAGGAAGCCATTGAGAGCTGAGGCTTGTTTGTCTGGGATGAGGCAAAAATGGGCTCTGAGAAGAAAGGACTGTTGCTCCCTGGGAGACAGGGGAAGGGAGTAGGCAGGGGCCTTTTGGGAAGTCCACCCCTTAGGCCCTGTGGCCAACACTGTCGATTGGTAACCTCTTTGCCAATGTCTTTCTTCCTTACTTGCCTGCAGTATAGAGACTGAAACAGCTAAACTCTTCCTTTGCCAGCCTCCCATATAGATAAGGGTGCTTATATGGCACCATTTTGAACACTAGAGGTTTTCTGGGAAGCTTCTGAGAAAGCTTTCACTTTCCTGAAAAAGATCATAAGCATAGCAAACATCATCCCTTTTACCTTCTTCCTGCCTTGAAAGTATGTGATTCCTGGAGGTATGGCAGCCCTTTTGTGGCCATGAGGAAAAAACCAAGAGAATATAGTTATCATACTAGGAAAATATAGCTCTTTCGTTGTAAGACTATAAATTCTGGAGGAAATGATCTGGGAAGGGAGTCTGCAGTTCACAAGAAGAGGACTACAAATGTCTCAAGATTTAGAGAATCTGCCTTCCTCTGAAGTAGAAGGGTTTAGAAGATACCGGACTTGTCAATAGAATTCAAAGGATATTGTCTCTGTTCAACTAAAGCAAACCAATATGAAAAAAACCTACTCTTAATAAAATATTGAATAAGGATTTAAAATATTGCATTAAATCTAAAATCTCAATAGAAGCATTGACACTACAAAATATTGAATTAGTGAATTACTTTAAGGAAACAGAAAATAAGAAAAAAAAATGAGAGACTAGATAAGAAAATATGGAAAACAGCTGGGCCCAGTGGCTCATGCCTATAATCACAGCACTTTGGGAGGCTGAGGCAGGCCAATCACCTGAGGTCAGGATAGTTCGAAACCAGCCTGATCAACATGGTGAAACCCCATCTCTACTAAAAATACAAAAATTGGCTGGGCGTCATGACATCTGCCTGTAATCCGTTACTGGGGAGACTGAGGCAGGAGAATTGCCTGAACCCAGGAGGCGGAGGTTGCTGTGAGCCAAGATCACATGATTTCATTACAGCCTGGGCAACAAGACTATCTCAAAAAAAGAAATACAGTGTAGGAAAAACAAAACTAAAAAAAAAAAGTTATATATTAGTTATATATTAAAGTGAGTGGCAGAGATAGTAAAAAAAATATCAAAAAAAAAAAAAAAAAAAAAGTAAAAGAAAAAGAAAAAGAAAATATGGAAAACATCTAGGGATACAATTGAGAGCCGATAGGAGCCTCTGAAGGAAAACAAAATTATTTGGGGCAGAAGTCATTATCAAGGAACTATCAGAGGAAAGCCTTTCTGAACAAACAAGGCCTTGGTCAGAAAATTGAATTAACTGGCAATCTCCATGATGGCACCCTGCTTACGGCTCCGCTCTCCACCCTCACCTCTCACCACCGCCCTCCTTGCATCCCAAGCCTCAGCTGCATCACTTCCACTTTGCCTGGTGTTGGAGTCCTTAGCAGCTAGGACAGTTGTGATATCTGGGTACTCTCATATACACACAAAAATGCAGGGTGAAGTGCTGCTTGAAACCTGCCTTCCAGGTTTTCACTAAGCAACAAGCACTTGATTTGTTGAACTGGGAATGGAAATGGAATGATTATGAGGTACAGGAATTGGGTGGATGGACGGCGCTGGCCTTTTTCCCTCCTAGCTTTCTTAAGCTTCCTTTCTCTTACTCTGTCTTTCCTCTTCCATTTTCTGCCTTGTGCTTTTTTCTTTTTCTCCTCTGAAACGAACTGACTGTGATGTGAAACTAAAAAATACTTTTTGTAGTCTGTTGTATTTTAGGTTTAGAAGGTGAGTTCTTTTTCAAAACTAGAAGTAACTGAGGTCTGTTAGGTTTCTGTCTGTTCCCCCTCTGGCTCAGAGGTCTTTGATAGAAAAACAATTCTTTCTGTGATACTTGCACTGTGTATTCGTAGAAGAGAAGGACAGCTGAGTAAATTTGGTAAAGTGCGTGAGGGGAGCTATCTGGGTAGGAATTAGGGGTTGCAGCAAGATGGGATTCCTTCTTGCCAGTGAGCTTTTAGTCAGGACTGTGATGGGAAGGGTTTGTGAAAGCAAAGGCACAGATACTTCCCAGGGCAGCTAGGCAGCGCCAGAGAGCGGATGAAATGGATGACATTACTAAGGAGGCAAGGGGGGCCCAAGAAGCCTTCTTTAACACAGGCACTCAGGAAATGCCTGAGTGTTTATGCCAAGCACTGAGGTCATCCCTAGGAGTCAGCTAGCCGCTGCTTTTCTGACCTGAATATAACCCATCCCGCAGCACTCCGCTCCCTCGGAGAGACAGGCAGGTCCTGAGGTAGGACATTATTTTCTCTCTCCTCTAACTCCCAAAGCATTTCGTCTGCTCCTCCCTGAAGATGCATAGGCCTTTCTAATCTGCCTTATAATTATCCATATATGTCCCAGCACCCCTACTAGACCAATGAGCATTTTAAAGAAAGCTTCCTTCATTTGTTCATGCATCCAGCCAGCCAGCCATTTATTAACTGCTGGGAACCTGCACTTAAACACAGGGCCTGCCTCTAGGTCTAGTGGGGAGCAGACATGAAAGGAATTATAATACATGTGTTGAGAGCTTTGAGAAAGGCCTTCCCCAGCCCATCTGGGAACTCGGTGGCACCTTCTCAGAAAATGAGGCTGGGCATGGTGGCTCATGCCTGTAATCCCAGCACTTTTCAAGGCTGAAGTGGGTGAATCGCTTTAGCCCAAGAGTTCAAGACCAACCTGGGCAACATGGCAAAAACTGGCCTCTACAAAAAATGCCAAAATTGGCCAGATGTGGTGGCTCACACCTGTAATACCAGCACTTTGGGAGGCCAAAGCAGTTAGATCACTTGAAGCCAGGAGTTTGAGACCAGCCTGGTCGACATGGTGAAACCCCATCTCCACTAAAAATACAAAAATTAGGTGGGTGTGGTGGTAGGTGCCTGTAATCGCAGCTACTTTGGAGGTCAAGGCAGGAGAATCACTTGAAACCGGGAGGCAGAGGTTGCAGTGAGCTGAGATCATGCCACTGAATGGCCTGGGTGACAGAGTGAGACTCTGTCTCAAAAAANGGGGGAGAGAGAGAGAGAGAGAGAGAGAGAGAGGGATAGAGAGAGAGAAGGAGAGAAGTTATGTTTGGAGCACCACAGTCTTTATTATTTTGAAGCCCAAATGGAAACCAGAGGAAGAATGACAAGAGCGGGGAGAGGCACACCTATGGAGCTTCTGAGGCCCTGCTGGACCCCATTAAGAGTTGACATTCAGTCCCACCATATTAGTTTCTTATTGCTGCTATAACAAATTACCACAAGCTCAGTGGCTTAAAATAATACAAATTTATTATCCTAAAATTTTGGAGGTCAGAAATCTGAAACAGGTCTTATTTGGCTAAACTTGAGGTGTCAGGAGGTCTGTGTTCCTCCTGGAGATGCGAAGGGAGAATCTGTTCCCTTGTCTTTTTCAGCTTCCAGAGGCCATCTGCATTCTTATGCTCATTGTCCCCTTCTCCACCTTCTGAGCCAGCAGGGTTCAAATCTGCCAGAAGAGATTCAAATCTCTCTCACCACTGTTTCCATTGTCGCATCTCCTCCGACTCTGGCTCTCCTCCTTCCCTCCTATAAGGAATTCTTAGGATTACATTGGGCCCACCTGGATAATCCAGAATAATCACACCTCTCAAAATCCTTAATCACATTTGCAAAGTGCCTTTTGCCACATAAGGTCACATACTCATAGGCTCCAGGGATTAGGATGAGAAGGAACATCTTTGAGAAGCTCCTATTCAGCCTGCCACACCCCCTATAGCCCACAGGCTCAGAAAACCAGAATCTGTGTGTCCTTCTGCAGGAAGGCAGAGGAGAGGCCCTGATTTGTGAAATTTGTAGCTGGATTCCAGAAACCCTGAAGGGTCGAGCCTTAAGGATCAGTATCTTCACAAATAAGGAATGAGGGGCTAGAGTAACCAAGGGGTATCTTGGCTCTACTTGGCCAGTTTGGGGAGAGAAAGACCAAAAGCCCTGGGAGAGTCTTTAGGCCAGTGCTGAGCTGCTCCTCTGCCAGCCTTGCAGAGAGGCCTCAGGCTGAAAGTGCTGGGGGAGACAAAGGAAAAACTGCACCACCACACTGCCAGGGTCAGTGTGAGGCGAATAACCCTAGGAGGGCTGATTCATCCACCCAAGGCCACAGATGACCTTGTGGTGTTGGCTCCAGTAGCTCCCAAATAGGGTGGTGAGCTGAGAGCATCCTTTTGTGGGAAGGAAGTCTTCAAGAAGGGCATCTGAGAGGGAGCTACCAGGCCTGACCCAGCACAGGTCACACAAACTCCTGATGCCATGAAAGACTCATGATGAGTCAGCAGAGAACCCAAGAGAACTTGGGTGATAATATCAATTTCAGTGGTATTAAAGTTGATGGCAGGATTCAGAATCCTATCTGAGATTTACAAAATTTGGTTTATACCACATGGTCAGAGCTTAATAAGTGTTTGATGGATGAGTAAAGAGAGCCCAGGTTCCCCTTGAGGCTACCCATGGACACCACAGCATCATTTCTAGAACCAAGGTCCCAAGGTCCCCAGTGTCCATCACTGGGCCACTTAGTTATGAGAATTTCTGAGGAGAAAACAGAGGCCTTCCGCACCATGGCTTCCTGTGTCACTCATATTACTGGCATTTGGCGGGTCAGGAGTGCCCCACAGACACAGGCAGAGGCTCCTGTTTCTATGTTCAGCTTCATCCTTGTTAAACTAAAGCAGCCCAGGCTTCTGCAGAATGTTCCTCAAGACCAGTTTCTCCTGAAGAGCCTTCCCTGCACTGCCACGGTTAAGTCTCTCTCTTCATCAGCTGAGTGAGGACGTGCAGCCTGGCATGGTGTCCTGCTTACAGCTGTGGTTCTGCTGCTAAGTGGCTGTGTGAGCTTAGACAGCCACACTCCTGAGCCTTTCCTAGTTGGTCAAAGAAATTAGATGATGAGCTAGAGCATCCCACTGTGGTGAGGGGGACTCCCTCAAAGGCTCTCTGAGCCTTGATTATTGACTTGAGTTAGAAGTCCACCCAGGGAACTGAATTTTCAATAGCAGCAAGCACACCATTAATGAACAAATGAAAAAGAATTAAATAGCTGAATACAACTAGAAAGTTTCATTTGAAACATATAGTGTTCAGATTGCTTAACCCCAGGCTAGCTCCTAACTCTAGCTTTAGAATGTGGTGGTAGAAGATACTTCAGCTCTAGTCTTTTTTGATCAGTTTGGCAATGAGTAGGCAGATGGGCTAAGGCTGTTCTGTTTTATCTACCTGCCTTATTCTTCCTTTGGAGGTTTTTGTTTGTGTTTGTTTTTAGAGTTTTTTTGGTTTTTGTTTTGTTTGTGTGTTTTTTGGAGATTGGGTCTCACTCTGCCACCCAGGCTGGAGTACAGTAGCATAACAATAGTTCACTATAGCCTCAAACTCTTGAGCTTAAGTGATCCTCCCACTTCAGCCTCCTGAGTAGCTGGGATTATAGGAGTGAGCCATTGCTCCTGGCCCTTTGGCATTTTAAAAATTATAAAATCTTAACATTCTCTATACCTTTTGTCATTACCATCTCTGAGCCCTCCAGAGCAAAATACATTTTAAGGAGAGAATAGCTCATGCATGTGTGTGTGTGTGTGTGTGTGTGTGTGTGTCTATGATAGTGTCATTCCTTGGTGTTTACAAGAAAGATTGAGATAATGTGTTTCTGGGTGTGTGATTAAATAAATAACATGTGGTCTTTTATCTAACAGCTGAAGCAATGGAAGGCATTTGAAGAGGAAAACCAAACAATCAGGCACATGGCGAAATATTTCGGCACTCCTAGCAAAAGCTTCCATACCCAGTATGGTGAGGAAGAGAACTGCTACCTGAGGGAAGAGAAAAGCTCCATGGAGAGGCTTCTCACAGAAGTAAGCTCCGCCCCTGCCTGGAAGATTCCCTGTAAAGGATCCAATCATGCATCGGTGGCCCCAGAGGCTCTTAATGCTAATGTTCTCTTTTCCTCTCATTCTCCCACATCCCTTAAAAGCAAGCAAAGCCTCACCATTTCCCCAGTGACATGCATCTACTTCATTCATTCAATGGACAGATATAAATGAGTCACTCCTATGTGCCAGGCATTGTGCCAGTGAACAGTGAACAAAAGCATAGTTCTTACCCTCACCGAGCTCACAGCCTAGTGGAGGAAATAGATATTCATTCATTAAGCAAACATATCATTATAAATTGTCATAAGAATTATGAAAGAAAGCCGGGCGCGGTGGCTCAAGCCTGTAATCCCAGCACTTTGGGAGGCCAAGGCGAGGCGGGTGGATCACCAGGTCAAGAGATCGAGACCATCCTGGTCAACATGGTGAAACCCCGTCCCGTCTCTACTAAAAATACAAAAAATTAGCTGGGCATGGTGGTGCGTGCCTGTAATCCCAGCTACTCAGGAGGCTGAGG
>NW_016107809.1:339750-360682 GCF_001604975.1 Cebus imitator | reverse complement strand
AAAAAAAAAAAAAAAAAAAAAAGAATTATGAAAGAAAAATCAGAATGGTAAGACAGACTAATGTGTAAAAAGGGCAAGAAAACCTAATTTAGGGCAGTCAGAAAAGACTCATTTTGCTGAGAGCTAAAGGTTAAGTACAAATTAGCCAGACAAAGAGTACAGGGAAAAGTATTCCAAGCAGAGGGAACAATATCATAAAGGCCTTGAAATGTAGTGGACACTAGCTTCTGTGTGATACATTTTCTCTTTTCTTTTTCTTTCTTTTTTTTTTTTTTTTTTTTTTTTTTTTTTTTTTTTTTTTTTTTTTTTTTTTTTTTTTTTTTTTTTTCCGAGATGAGATCTCTCTCTGTTTCCCAGGCTAGAGTTCACTGGTGCCATCTCAGCTCACTGAAACCTCCACCTCCCAGGTTCAAGCAATTTTCATGCCTCAGCCTCCCAAGTAGCTGGACTATGGGCACACACCACCACGCTTGGCTAATTTTTGTATTTTTAGTAGAGATGGGGTTTTACCATGTTGCCTAGGCTCGTCTCAAACTTCTGACCTCAAGTGATCCACCTGCCCTGACCTCCCAGAGTATTGGAATTACAGACATGAGCCACCATGCCTGGCCTCATTTTCTCTTTTTACATAGAGTAGTGTCTTAATCTCCAAGATCTCATGAGGTCCTTACTGCCTTTTCCAGGTACTGGCTACAGATCTTAATCAGCCCATCATCGCAGAAAGTCCAGGCATGTCTACAGATGGGGTCGGGGACTAAATAAGGGCTTCTGAATGGGATGGTGGTGCCAAGGGAGAACCAGGCAGCCCCCTAGGCTTTTGTCTTCTGTATTTGAGCCAGAGTTGGCCCCTCTCCCAGACTTGGGCAGTGTGGTGTAGGCTTGAAGAAAGCACGTGGAAAAGCTTGAGGGCTTCATTGACTCAGGAAGAAGGCACAGGGCCCAAGGGAATTAGTCAGTATTTTGACACTAACTGAATTACATTGCATATTTTTTTTCAGTTTAGAATCTATTTCAGTAGGTGTTATTTAGGAAACTGGGCTTTTTTGTAATAGGACTGCTGCCTAGGTATTAATAGTCCCTGATGAGAGGATAGTGTGATGAGGACCTAAAAAACACAACAGATGAAAGAATTCAGCATGCCTAGGCACCCACTGTTCATGCCCCCCTATGGTTCTGAACCTTTTTTGTCCATCAGAGTAACACCTCTCCATTTCTTTACTATTTAGTATTTCAAAGCCAGATTTCTTTCCACCTGGCAAGGAAGTAATATTGCCTTTAACACTCTGTGAAGTCCTGGCTGCACAGAAGGCCAGAAACTTGGCTAGAACAGCCAGGATGGTTTTCATTCACAGTCAGCTGATGCTGGAACAACCAAGTGGACTGACTCTTTAGCCTTATGGTAATTTGCAACGTGCTGTTTGTACTTCTGCCATGCTACCCATTTCCCATGCAGGGATTCAATCTGCTATGTTCAAAAAGATGCCTTGAGTCTGCAGAGGAAGCCCCTCAATGGGCACAGACATACAAGTGTTAAGAAGCTGGCCTCCCCAGTTCATGCTACACCTGGAATGTCTTTCCCAGAACAGACGTGAGAACTAGGAGCCAGTCCTAGGGCCCCATGGCAGGTGTCAAGAGGGTCCAGCATCTGCATCCTCAGCTCCAGCACTGCCTATTAGATAAACAGGATTATCTCTCCTGCCTTGACATATGCACAGACCCTGATTCTGGCTCATGGTATGCAGTAATCTTCTGTGCAGGCCCCGCTCCCCCACTAAGGCCTTCCTCTTACTTTCCCATGGTCTGGGCAGCCCATCTTCTCACACTTTCCCCTCTTGCCCCTATAGCCAGGGGTCCCCTAGAAGCTGTTTGGGGTAGCATCTATCACTGACTGACTTCCCTGTCTAAGAGAAGGCCAGCAGATAGAACCTCCCACAAGGCTGAAGTGCCTTCCTTGTACACTCTGCAGCCAAGTGAACACACCTATTACGTTTCTTCCCTGAACCATAGAAACAAGAGACTGATTCCATGTCTCCTTATGGCTTACACCCTGTGAAACATGCAGGTGGGCAGGTGGATGTTTTGCTTCCCTCAATGTGTCAAAAATAATAATTAAAAGCTCATTGAAGTGCAGTTGCCATGGTAGGTCAGATTTCAGTCTCATAATGGCAGTGCCTCACACCACACCTCTAATTAGTATGCAGCCATGGTAAAAACAGAGTCTCACTTCTTTTTCTGGAAGAAGGAAATTTTCTGTTTAGGTTGACATTTCTAAATCTGTCACCAGCCAGCTTCAGATGTTTGGCTTGCTGGGAGAAGAATATTCTTCCCAACTCCATGTTTATATTATCTTTCTATACTCAAAGGAGTTTATGGGTAAGGCATAAAAAGGTAGCACTCAGATTTCACCCACAGGAGTAGTTGCCATCAGCAGATGGTCCCTTCCTAGCTCTGTGGGGCTATAAAGGCCTTCAGAAGCCAACATGAGAATGTGCATGATGGGCTTCGGGAGGAGAGGCTAGTGGAGGAGGAAGAGAGTTGAGGTCCCCTCATGAGATCCTCAGAGAGATACCTGGCACAGCCCAGTATCACAAACACCTGAGTGTTTTCCTGTTACTCATCCATTCTGCCCCTGGCAAGTCCTTGAGTCATCTGCATGCACCCAGCAACACCCAGACCTTACCACTCTGCAGGTGGAAGGAAGGGAGAGAGGACAGGCATGTATGTGCTCACCTGAAAGTCCCTTACACTTTACTCAGCAGTTACTCACTGGCCCTGGTCTTTCTTCTGATAGAGTAGACTCAACCAGGGTGAAACTGGCAATACCAACTATCAGAAAAATCACCTTCCCACTTCTACAAGGGAAGCAGTGGATCTGTTTGGAGGGTTGCTGGTCAGAATATTGGACTATTTTACTTAAGCTACTGCTCCCTTAAAGGAGCATTTCTAGGCAACTCTCCCATGTAAACCTGAGATGAAACCACATCTCACTCCATATGAGACTACTAGTTATAGAGGCTCACTCCATAACTAATAGTCCTCATTAGCAGTTGTGGACTGGTATAACTAGGCAATTTGTATTAGTTATCTTAACACAGGGAACATCCTTTTGTTTCTAGGGCATAATAAATGGAGGTCCAAATGCTCATCCCCAGCTTCTAAAGATGATAGTAACAAAGGGGCAGCATTTTGGTGTTCAGACAAGCACTTTCTAGAACATTTGCTTACATTATTGCCTTCCCAGAGCCCTCAACCCATGTCATCTGCCCCAAGTCCAGCCGTTCCCTTTGAAGATCTCATCCCTGCTCTGCCTTTGAGGGTCAGAAGTTTCCAGAGGTGGACCCATAGTCTGAGCTTAGAGAATTAGCTGCTGCACCACAGAAAGATGTCTGGGCTGCAGTCGCTCCCTGTAACCTACCACCAATGCTCCTACTCCTACTTCATGCCCCGTCGTCTTGCAGTTAGGGCAGGCACACCTCTGCAGCTCTCACCTGCTAGCCCTCTCCTGCATAGCTTGTTTATCAGCTAACATCCACGCAGTGCGTAGGCAGCTCAGTAGCAGAACTGCCCCAGGCTCCTTCATCTCCTGGGCTCCATTCTAGGGCTGCTGAATCAAGCTAGCCAGGGCTTAGGCCCAACAATCCTTTCATTTTTTTAATGCTTCTTCAGTAGTTCTGATGCTTGCACTCCTTTAGGTCAGTGGTCCCCAGAATTTTTGGCAACAGGGACCAGTTCATTGGAAGACATTTTTTCCACAGACGGTGGCAGGGGAATGGTTTTGGGATGAAACTGTTCCACCTCAGATCATCAGGCATTCACTTCTCATAAGGAGTGTACAGCCTAAACCCCTCGCATGTACAGTTCACAATAGGGTTTGCACTCCTATGAGAATCTAATGCCACAGCTCATCTGATGGAAGATCAGGTGGTAAAGCTTCCTTGCCCATTGCTCACCTCCTGCTGTGCAGCCTGGTTCCTAACAGTCCATGGACCAGTACCAGTGCATGGCCCAGAGGTTGAGAATCCCTGCTTTAGGTGAAATCGACATCTGGTAGTACCACATGGTAGCTTTGACCACTCACTACCAGAGGTCCAGCCTAGGGAGGTGATAACACCAATCTGAGATTCTCTTTGGCCCCTCTCAGCTCCAATCTTATTTGATTGTCTCAGGAATCTCCACACTTACCCTTGTTCTTCTCATTTTCTAGGCTGTTTAGTAAAGCAAAATACTTGTTTCCCTATTTGTTCATCCCCTGGAGATATGCCTCACATTAATCTAAATTTTTGCAAAAGTGTGATAAACCACAAGTGGGACCATTCTAAACATTATTCAGCTTGTGCCTGCAGAGTGACCTGACCCTCTTCGTTCTGGGAAAGTTGAGAGGGCACTGCAGTGGCCAGCAAGCACTCAGGCTGTGCCTCCTTGCTTTTCATAAGTAATGCCTCACAGTGTGGGGATGTAAGGAGGAGACCGAGATAATGACAATAAATCACAGTTGGCCTTTATTGAGCACCATATATGTCACTTATTGTGCTAAGCACTTTACATGCACCAACCCATTTCACTGGAGGGAGGTACCTTCTCAGAACCTGAGGGGAGAACTGAGATTTAAGCCAAGGTTCTTCCAAAGCCACACCTTCTCCACCATGGTGGGCACTGTGGAACCCTCAGTGACATCTTTTGTTGATGGTTTTGCTTTAATTTTACAGAAAAATGCCATGATTGAAAGCCTGCAGGAACAAGTAAACAATGCCAAAGAGAAGCTTATGAGGCTGATGTCAGGTGAGTGCACCTATGACCTCCCAGAGGGGGCTGCCCCACCTGCCTCTTCCCCGAACAAGGACGACCAGGCCATAGCCTCTGTCCACAGCCTGGCAGCTACTCAGGGGCCTTCAGGATGCCTCTCTGACTTTCAGAATGATCCCAGCATGGCTGCCCAGGACTCCCAGTGCACCTCAGGGCCCTCGTCACATGCACAAAAACTTGAGGGGCCTGGGAAGGACATCAGCCCCTCCCTAGGGAAGGAGGAGAAGATATCTGACTTGAAAGACTTTTCTGATCGTTTAGACTCAGGTTGTAGCCAGAAGCCATGGACTGAGCAAAGGCTGGGTCCAGAAAGAGGAGACCAAGACCCCATGGCCCCCACGCACAGTTTCCTACCAGGCAGAGGAGGCTCAGATCCCCAGAGACAGAGGCATCTGGAGAACTCAGAGGAGCCCCTAGAGCGGCAGTCAAGGGTCAATTCAGTGATCAGGGAGAAACTTCAGGAGGTCTTACAAGATCTGGGCCTGGGCCCTGAGGCTTCCCTCCCCACTACCCCCTCTTGTCGCCAGCAACCCTGGAGGAACAATGCTGCCTTCAGCCCCCAAAAGATGCCCCTCTCCAAGGGGCTGGGCCTCAGCCCTTATATGGTGAGGAGAAGGCAGGCAGCTCAGCAGGCCTGCTCACGCTTTCCTGGCTCTGCACCCTCATCTGTGGGGCACCGGACAAACAGAACTGTTTCTGGGGTACACAGCAGGATACATGTGGAGAATGGGGACAGCCCCAGCCTGGCCCCACAAACTGCTGATTCCAGAGTACGAAGACCTTCTTCCAGGAAGCCTTCACTACTTTCAGATTGTCTAGGTACCCTGGAGGGCAGCAAACAAAGTCAGACAGAGCCAGAAGGGGCTAGAGGGAGTGAAGCAGCCTTTCTTCCGCAGCCTTCTGGTTCTGGCCAGGCACCAAGTCCTGCTGCCCCATGCCTCTCCAAAGCCTCACCTGACTTGCCTGAGCAGTGGCAGCTGTGGCCCCCAGTCTCCTCAGTCTGTCCCTCCCTGTCTTCTCGACACAGCTACTTTGACACTGAGTCCAGCAGCTCAGATGAGTTCTTCTGCCACTGCCACCGGCCCTACTGTGAAATCTGCTTCCAGAGCTCTTCTGACTCTGGTGACAGTTGCACATCAGACACTGACTCTGAGCCTACTGGGGGGCTGGCTTCCTGGGGAAAGCTGTGGGCCCGCTCCAGCCCTATTGTGAACTTCAAAGATGACTTGAAACCCACACTAGTGTGAAAAGCAACAGAGCTGGTCTAGACACAGAGGTCAGGCCAGGAGAAGCTGTACCAAGGTCCACAGGAAGAGAGCCAATTTCTGGTCTTCGGGGAACAGATTAGTGCCCTGCATTTGACCAGCCCAAACCATGTTTCAGCTAGGCTCACTGTGTTACTTTGGGCACTTCTTGATCTATAAAAAGAGGGGCATTGCCTGTCCTGTTACTACCTTGCAGCCTTACTATAAAAGACTCCAGTTGAGTGACTATAAAAGATACTCCTTGGATAAAAGTTGCTGCATGAACACAGGATTTTCTGTCCAGGTCAGCCTGCATTCTACAAAACTCTTAATATATTCAGATAGATGGCTGAATGGACAGACAGATGAAGAAATGGGAAATTTCTGCAGAACCTGAGGTATAGACTGTGACCCATCAAACTGGCCTTTCGGTGGACAGACCTACCAGGAAGATAAATCTCCTGCATCCTTGGGTCTCCTACTCCTGGAAAGCAGTGATTTTGTTTCTACTGAATGTTGTGAATAGCACCTCCCTAGATTCCAGCTTCTGGCCAGACTCAGCTCAGAGTCACCCCCATACCACTGTTTCTTGTGTCTTTTCACCATTGTGGCACCTCACCCTCCTCTCTGAGATAGATCTCCATGTACCCACAGGCTACCCAGATCTCACTCCTGGGCTTGGATGTATCTGATTTCCTGACTGTCCCCACTATCCCCTGGTCCTGTGGCTCATCCTCTTGATTCACCCAGTGGTGTAGTTTTGTACTGCCGGGGGACACACACCAGCAATTTCTGTCAGGGTGTGGGAGAATCTGTTGGTTAAGAGGTGCTTTTGGTTCCACTGAGGTTACATGAGTACCAACAGACACATAAACCTGGAAACCAAGTGGGGAAATAAAAAGGAAGGCATGGGGCACAAGAAGACAGGAAGGAAAACAGGATTTGAACATTTAACTTGAGTCTGGCACACTACGTGGCAATATCCTGTTTCTGTGATTCCTTTTGATAACCCTGTGAAGTAGACTCTCATTTTTACAAACGGATTATAAGGCTTAGAGAAATGAGATGACTTCCCCCAACATCACACTGCTGGACAGAGACATAATGCACAGCTCCTGGGACTCGAGTAGGTGGATTTCGCCAGGACACATGGCTTCACTCATTCCTCTGGGAGTGGCGGGCAAGGCATGGCAGATGAGACAACAAAGCAAGGCTCATGTAAAAAAAGCTGAGATGTGCTCCCTCAGTCCAGAATAATAGACCTGTGTCCTCGCCTTGGGAAATGGGCCTCCACTTCCCCACTGCCACAGGGCACACTGGCACCTCCCAAGGGAGCTGGGGAGCTGGTGAAGAATGAGTGCCAGGAACTCAGCCACTACCAGAGCCACTGGGAGAGCACAGCTGGGTCTGCTGTGCTTGTTGCTGAGCCAGCTGTCATGTCCAGGCTGTCCCCTGCCCCGAGGCCTGTGTGTACATCTATCAGTGTGCACATGTTTGCATGAAGGAGTTCAGACCTTATTAAAATATGCTCAGAAGGGGGCATTTGGCTCTAAATGTATCATCAACTTATCCTGGAATCTTGGGGCTGCTAACACCCCAGGACTCTCCAGGCACTGAACCATGAGGCCCTCCTGGTAGCACAGCTTCTTTTGTCATCTACTTTTAAATAGGAATTTTGTAATTTATTCTGTGCATGGGTTTGTATTTTCCTCTTATGCTGGGTGTGTGCTGTCCAAGTGGTACTGTAATAAAAGATAAATGACTCCCAAGAGGAGTCTCTTAGGAAATTATAGTCCTGGGCTGGCTGGGAGGGGTTGAACCACCTAAAGAAGGGGAACCACAGAAGCCATCAGAGCTGCTGCTGGGCTACCCTGGGTTCCAGGGTACTTTCTACCAAACTTCCATTTGAACAGATTCTTCTATGCTCTCCCTAGGAAACCTCTTATCCCAGAAATACTCCCTTAGTGGACAGGGGAAACCCCGGAGACCCTGGACTCTTCCTGTCCCTGGGGGTCCTGTGGCTGGGCTCCCCTCTTTCAGCTCCCTTCCTCCCAGCATGCCACCACTAGCAACACACAGTTCATTAATGTGGACTCTAAATCTGGCAATCCTTCTAGCCCTCTCACTCTGTCTGCTTCTAGACCCTTAGTCCCACCATCCCACCCCTTCTACATCTCCATCCTTCTGTTTAGAATTTTTTTCCCCACTTTGTGCACTCTGTGAATTATTCATCTTTCAAGGCTCAGGTGGAGCATATAATCTCTCTTCAGCTTTTCCCAATCATCCCCAAAGAAGGTTGATTGATCCCCTAGTTAAATAAGGAAGGATGGGCCGGACATGGTGGCTTATGCCTATAATCCCAGCACTTTGGGAGGCCGAGGCGAGTAAATCACGAGGTCAGGAGTTTGGCCAACAAATTCAGCCTGGCCAACATGGTGAAAACCCATCTCTACTAAAAATACAAAAATTAGCCAGGTGTGATGGCACATGCCTGTAATCCCAAATTCTTGGGAGTCTGAGGCAAGAGAATCACTTGAACCTGGGAGGCAGAGGTTGCAGTGAGCCAAGATCATGCCACTGCACTCCAGCCTGGGTGACAGAGCAAGACTCTGTCTTGAAAAAAAACTAAATAAATAAAGAAGGATATCTTAGGGTCTGTATTTTGGACTCAGCTGTACAGAGGCTTCTGTTACCCATTTGACCTAGAATGACTTGGTCCTTGCCAGACCTGATTGAAAAGGTGGAGAATCTACCTTGTATTTTCCTTATTTATCATTTGTTCAAAAGTAATGTGCGAACGCTGTAACTGCGCTCAACAAAATGTTGTCTCCAAATGTATCGTTTACTCTGTGCATCACCCCTACCCTTCACCACCTCCTTTCCTAAATCTTTTACCCAGGATCAGCTAATCCAATGATGACATTCTTAAATGGCTGAATGTGCCATGACTTTTGGCATGCTCTTGGTTGTTCTGCTTTTGAAGAAAGGGCAGTAAATTGTGCAAAGGAATCCTGGAGAAGTAAACTTTGCCTCTGTTGCTGTCATCTGGACTGGACATGTCTCCGTTGGTCCCAAGGCATAGCATGGAGCCAGGACTGATTCTGACTCCAGCATGTCTTCTGCTGATTGAAAATCTTGGAATTGGAGGTCTCCATCCTGATCCCCATGTCTTTTCCCTGTCCTGGCCTGCTCCAAACCCTCTTTCCTTAAAGAACCAACTTGGCCTTCCTAGAGTTCATAGAGGAGAAAAAAAGCATCTGGCCGGGTAAGGTGGCTCATGCCTGTAATCCCAGCAGTTTGGGAGGTTGAGGTGGGCAGATCATGAGGTCAGGAGTTCAAGACCAGCCTGGACAACATAGTGAAACCCCGTCTCTACTAAAAATACAAAAAAAAAAAAAAAATTAGCCAGGCATGGTGGCAGTCACTTGTAGTCCCAGCTACTTGGGAGGTCGAGGCAGGAGAATCACTTGAACCTGGGAGGCAGAAGTTGCATTGAGCCAAGATCGCACCACTGTTCTCCAGCCTGGGCAACGCAGTGAGACTGTCTGAAAAAAAAAAAAAAAAAAAAAAATCATCAGATGTAGGAGGCCCGTTTTTAAAGAACAGTATCACTGTGAATGAGGAAAAGAGAAAAGTCAATACAAGTTCTATAAATCTCTTCTGTATCTGTGTTTATCATATTGTCTTTACATGTGTCTCCTCCACAGATTTCAGGTTCCTGAAAGCACTGAGCATGTCTTCTCCATATTTGTTCTCCTCTAGAGTAGCCATTAGAGATCTTTGCACAATGGGTGATATCTGGGTAGATAAATGGGTGAAACAAAGGAAGGCAAAATTCCTGTTTTGGGGCCAGAGCAGAGGAGCAGGAGGAGAAACAGGCATCTGGTTCTACTGCCTTCCAGTGAGCTAAGAGCATGAAACTATATCACTTACAGACCCAGGAGTAACTGAAATCTGAAAATGACAGTACTTTAAGTTTGTTGGGGGGTGACGTAACAGGCAATGAAGTTTATGGAAGAGAAGCACGAAGTTCTTGATAAAGTTCTGGTCATAAAGATGCTTTCTTTGAAGGCTTGTTAATGGGTAACAAGCAGTATTAACAGAACAATCTGTCTCTATCACCATCACCTTCCTGAGTATCCTTTCTCAGAACTCCAAACAAAACAGTTTCTCTATTCCCTCTGGCTGCTGCACTTTTCCCAGTAACACGATCTGGGCTCTGTTAAGTGGGGTGGGCGGGCGGGGAGGAGGTGCGTTCGTTCATTCATTCATTCATTCATTCATTCATTTTGAGACTGAGTCTCGCTCTGTTGCCCAGGCTGGAGTGCAGTGGCATGATCTCGGTTCACTGCAACCTCCACCTCCTGGATTCAAGTGACTCTCCTGCCTCATCCTCCCAAGTAGCTGGGATTACAGGCGCCTGCCACCACGCCCAGCTAATTTTTTGGATTTTCATTAAATAGGGGTTTCACCATGTTGGCCAAGCTGATCTCAAACTCCTGACCTTTTGATCTGCCCACATCGGCCTCCCAAGAGGGAGGATTTAATGCAGGCAGTGGTGTTTAGGAGGCTGAAAGCAGGAGAGAGCTTACCACTTTGCCCTGAGAGTTTGCTCTTCCTCATCCCTGGTATTCTCTCTGATGTCTTGCTCCTTGAAACATTCTTGATTTTAGCATTCCCCAGTGAAGCCACATTTGAATAAGAGAACATCTTGAGATGTTTTTTTCATCACTTAGGTCACAAGGAGGCAGGAAAATGCCAATGTCACAAATCAAAATAACCTGTTGTGAACTTGACCAGGTCTGTGTCAAGGTTTCCCAAGACACATTAGGCTCAGGGAATAAGTGCCTGGGAGATGCCCTGGAAAGGTCTGTGGGTGACTAAAAGCAAAAGGCTAGGAGGGAAAAGGGAAGGTAGACAAGAAGTTCAGGCAGGGTACAATGGCTCACACCTGTAATCCCAGTGCTTTGGGAGGCCATGGTGGAAGGATTGCTTGAGCCCAGGAGTTGAAGACTAGCCTGGGTAACATAGTAAGAAGGTATCTCTACGAAAAATAAAAAATAGCTGTGTGTGGTGGCTCATGCCTGTGGTCTCAGCTACTCAGGAGGCTGACAGGAGAATCACTTGAGCCTGGGAGGTTGAGACTGCAGTGAGTCATGATTGTGCCACTGCACTCCAGCCTGGGTGACCCGGTGAGACTTCAACTCAACAAGAAGAAGAAGAAAGAAGGAGGAGGAGGAGGAGGAGGGGAGAGGGAGAAGAAAGAAGAAGTCCAAACAATAGAGAGAGAGAAGAGAGATGTAGTGAAGGAGGAAGCCAAAGAACAAAAGGCATTCTATGTGGACAGTCTGTGGCAATTTCCCCTCATATAAATAATTGTACTGATTCCAGTTCTAAATTGAGAGGTGAGGCTTGCTTCTGAGGAGAATGGCAGAGATATCCTTGCAGAGTCCTTTCTTTAGAGCATGTGTGGCTGTCCATTTCTCCACTTTTCCCATTAGACTGTGAACTCTTTGAGCTTAGAACTTGTTAGTTGTAATTATCTTGGAATCCAGCACCTAGCACTGTGCTTGGCACATGGTTGATGCCCAGCAAATGCTTGTCAAAAGAAAAATCAATTGGCCAGGCATGGTGGTGCATGCCTGTAATCCCAGCACTTTGGGAGGCCAAGGTGGGTGAATCACAAGGTCAGGGTCAGGAGTTCAAGACCAGCCTAGTCAAGATGGTGAAACCCCGTCCCTACTAAAAATACAAAAATTAGCTGGGCATGGTGGTGTGTGCCTGTAATCCCAGCTACTCGGGAGGCTGAGGCAGAGAATTGCTTGAACCTGGGAGTTGGAGGTAGCAGTGAACCAAGATCGCATCATTGCACTCCAGCCTGGGGGACAGAGAAAAGACTCTGTCTCAAAAAAAAAAAGAAAAAAAAGGAAGAAGGAAGAATGGCCTCACCAGAACTGTCTTAAGGGGCACCACAGTGAGGCATAGTTCACAAAAGTTCCAGTGGGAAGTTGGGCTTAGGTATCTCTTAAGCTTATGCGATGGATGGCAGTGTTGCTGCTTCATTTAAATTTAAATCCCCTGTGATAACATCTGAACGCTTTGTGGAAAAAAGGCATTTTAGATGGGCATTTTTTATACAATCATTTTCTATCCCCACTGCGATGCCTGGGTTTTAAGTCACCTGCATGACTATGTTGCTTTCAGTAAGTTCAGAACCTCTTTGTGGCTCAGTTTCCCCAACTGCAGCCAGGGATAACAACACCTGCCTCATGAGGTTGTTATGAGGGCTAAATGAATATTTTTAAAATAGTTTGAACTGTGCCTGGCACATAGCAAGCATCATATGTTTGTTGAATAAAAATAAGTAGAAAAAAAGTCAGGAAAACACAGATTTATATGCAGAAATCCTCTTTATGTTTTGTTGCGTTACACCAAAATTCCTCATTTTGGTCTTCAATTTGTTCCTGAGGGAAGAGATCTCGAAAAGCAAGGGTGGCCTTTTGGCTTAGCCCACTTTTGGGGCGATAGAATTTTCTGTCTGAACCCTTCTAGCCAGGTGCATTTACTCAAATATCAGGGTGAGGCCAGAAGGAAAAGTGTAGTTGGAAAGCCAGGAAATCCAATTTTTTTTTTTTTAACATGGAGCCAAGAGACACTTATTTCCTTAGTAGAAATATTATACACTTTGGCCAGGTACAGTGGCTCACACCTGTAATCCCAGTACTTTGTGAGGCTGAGGTGAGTGGATCACTTGAGGTCAGGAGTTTGAGACCAGCCTGGCCAATATGGTGAAACCCTATCTCTACTAAAAATACAAAAATTAGCCAGGCATGGTGGCTTGTGCCTGTAATCCCAGCTACTCGGGAGGCTGAGGCAGGAGAATAACTTGAACCCAGGAGGCACAGTTTGCAGAGAGCTGAGATCGTACCACTGTACTCCAGCCTGGGCAACAGAGCAAGACTCTGTCTCAAAAAAACAAAAAAAGAAAAATATTATGCACTTTGCAATAGAAAAAAATATATGTGAGATATCTGCTATGTCTCACTTAATACTCTTTTAATATTTATAACCACCTAGCAAAGTAGTTACCATCTCTGTTTCACAGATGAGGAAACTTTAACCAGGAGAGCTTAGGTCACTTGCCAAAAATCACACAACTGGTTAAAGGCGGAGACTGAGTTTGCACTCAAATTTGACTTCATTCCAAAGCCTTTTGTGGACTCCCTAAAGCTGGTCACAGAGCATGTGCTACAGGCATGCTACCAGAAGAGAGAAGGAATTTCAACCCGGCAGGGCAGGGACCCAGCCTGAGGTTTTCTTAGGACACCAAGGTTTCCTTAGGAAAAGCAAGCTTGTCTGGTTCTGTAAGCATATTGCAAAACTCCATTGCTGAGTCATTGCATCAGCGTCCTGGAGGCTGGAAGGGAGCTCCCTAAAGCTACTTGGTCCTCTCCAGCTTCAGAAAGTTCAATGCCAAATACAGGTGATACTAACAACAAGCAATCCCCCTGTTTAAAAAGACCACAGTCACTCCTGCAAACTGAAAAAAATGTTTCTCAAGGATTGTGCTTTGTAAGTGGCACAAAAAGATGATTCTGGACAAGAGACCCAGAAGACCCTGTGACAAATGGAAACTGTGTCACTCAGATCTGCTGAGCTAAGGGAAGAGCCATCAAATTTCTTTTGTTTTCTTTTTGTTTTTGGAGATGGAGTCTCACTCTGTCGTCCAGGCTGGAGTGCGGTGGCGTAATCTCAGCTCACTGCAACCTCCACCTCCTGGGTTCAAGCAATTCTCCTGCCTCAGCCTCCCTAGTAGCTGGGACTACAGGTGCCCGCCACCATGCCCTGCTAATTTTTGTATTTTTAGTAGAAATGGGTTTTTGCCATATTGGCCAGGCTGGTCTTGAATTCCTTATCTCAGGTGATCCACCCACCTTGGCATCCCAAGGTGCTGGGATTACAGGCGTGAGCCACCGTGCCCGGCCCAGAATCCCTTTTCAATTCACACCCACTTTGCTAAAAAAAACAAACAAAAAAAAATCTTCATTCCTCCCTACTTCCTGCAGGATGAAATCTCACCTTGGTTTGGGGTTTGCAATCTCAGTTTCCCCACTAGACTGTGAGCTCTTTGAGCCTAGAATTTGTCATAATTATCTTGAAATCCCCCACACCTAGCACTGTCCCTCGCACATGGTCAATGCCCAGCAAATGCTTGTCAAAAGAAAATCAAAGGAGGAAGACTGGACTCACCAGAACTGTCTTAAGGGGACCCCAGTGAGGTACAGCTCACCTTCCTACTAAATTTACATAAAATGCTCCTTGTTCCTGCCAGCTGAGTTTGCTGTATCTGGGGCACATCTAGGCCAAGGTCAGGCTCAACACTTTTGTTCACACCAGCTACACTCTCCTTCATTCTAACTACCCCAACCTGAAGTAGCCTTTCCTCTTTCTGACCAGTTCCAGCTGTCCTCAGATTTATTAGGCAATAAATCATATACTCTTGATATGCCCCCTGACAGCAATTATACTGTTGTTTTAGGCTGCTGTATAAATCCTTTATTGTTAAGTTTTCACATGTTCACATCTTACCTGTTGAAATAGGTTATCAGATGCTAGAGGGCAAGTAACCTGTATAATATATGCAGTGCAGAGGCTAGCGTGGAAATGCAGTGATATACACTGTTGGTAGATCAAATGTTGGTAGATCTCAACCAACATTTCTAGGTTTATTTTGAAGATGGGCCAACTCTCTCTGTGCTCCCATCTTTCTGTTTTTTACCAAGAGTGTCCTGAACAGACAAAAAGTAATTTGGTGGCAATATTCTGTCAGAACATATTTGAAATTAAGCATTTCTGAGAATCTCTGCTGTCTCATTGGAAACGAAGGAAACATTTGCTGAGGGCTCACTATGTGCCAGGCACCGTGACAGGAGCTTTCATATACAGCTAGAAGAAATTGAGCCAACAAGCCCCAAGGAGGAAGGTTCCTGTCTCAGTCCATTTCTACCACTATAACAGAATACCATAGACTGAGTAATTTATAAAGAACAGAAAAGGATTTCTCACGGTTCCAGAGGCTGGGAACTCCACGATCAAGGCGCTGACTGGTTCATTTTCCTGGTGAGGTCCTAGAGAGGAGGAACATCGAATCCTCACATGGTGGAAGGCAGACAGGTCAACCAGACAAATGCTGTATGAAGCCTCTTTTATAAGGGTCTTAGTCCTATTCAGCTGGGAGGAATCCTCATGACCTAATCACCTCTTAAAGACCCCATCTCTTAATACTATCACCTGGATTTTCGGGAGGTCACATTCAAACCATAACAATCCCTAAAACTCTGGACCCAATAATATCCTCAAAAAAACAGAAACAACAACAAAACACCTTTCTGGATGGTTTCTATCCATGAACATCTGCAGAAAGCTGATGGGGACAAAAAAAAAAAAAAAAAAAAAAACCTTTTGGGATGGTATAAAAAAAAAAAAAAAAAAAAAAAGGGAAAGGGAAAAAAAAAAAAAAAAAAAAAAAAAGAGGGAAACCAGCTTAATTATCCTGCTGCTCCCACCAGAAAATGTAGTAAAACTTGGAAGCAGGATACAGATCTGTCAACACATTCTTCTGATGTCACAAGAAGGCACTTTTACTCTCAGGACAAGGAGGTCATACCAATGGAATGCAGCCAGATGCCTTATTTTCAGCAATTACCCTCATCACTCCAGAACTGCAGGTGTCCCGTGACTGGGCCAGGGTAGCCTGAGCCTTGCAGTCAGGAGCCACTGCTGTCAATCCACATCCTAAAAGGATTTCTTTTCTCTCAGGTCCTGCCTGCAGACCCAGGGATGTACCAGGCCAAGGTAGGATTTTGACATTAACATTTTTTAAGTTCCCAAGATGATTTTAATGTGTGGCCAGAGTTTTTGCATCTAAGCTTTGACCTCCTGGGATGCCAGAATGCAGATTCTGGGTTCTGTCCGTCATCTCCATCCCCAGGCCTTGATCAATTCTGGCCTGAGGCAACCTCACTCCTCCCTAAACATAGCCCCCAGGCATCAGGGAAGGCAGTGGACTACGAACATTCTGCTACTCTATACTCCCTCCTGTTCCCCTCTTTTATCTGAAGTGCAGGCTCCTCCTTTCCAGGAGACTTTTCCTGCATACCCTAAGTACCCTGCACCTTCCCTCTTGGCAGCAGTTATAATCCAGCACCTGGCCAGCCCACACTCACCTGCTACCTGGTGGTAGAATACAGCTGCTCACATGGTCATACTTTATCTCCTCCCAGAAATCACAGACTCCTTGGAGACAAGAACCATTCCTTATACCTCTTTATGATTTAACAGTGACGAGCATGGAAAGCTGTTTCACACAATAGACATAGGAGATGCTTAAATATTGAGGGGTGGAAGAGAGAGAAGGAAGCAAGGAAGGATAAATTCTTATTCAGCATCTCTCATGAAGCTATTGGTGAAACAATGAACAAGTAAATAAAAGATGAAATAATTTCCAGAGAGTGGTATGTATAATTTAAAAATTAATAAATCAGGGTAAGGAGATGGGCAATGGATGAATAAATAAATGAATGTATGAATGTATCAAATTTCTGGTAAATATTATGCCCACCCAGGATTTTTCCCACCAGAGGTATGAAAGCTAGAGGGAGCTACTAAATGTTTAAATTAGTTTGTGAGGGCTGTCATAACAAAATACCACAGACTGGGTGGCTTGAACAACAGAAATTTATTGTCCTACAGTTCAGGAGGCTAGAATTCTGAGATCAAACTGTCAGCTGGGTTGGTTCCTTCTAAGAATTGAGGGAAGTATTTGTTCCAGATCTCTCTCCTTGGCTTGTAGATAGCCATCTCTTCCCTGTCTTTTTACATTGTCTCCCGTCTATGTGTGTCTCTGTATTCAAATTTCCCCTTTTTATAAGGACACCAGTCATATTGGATTAGGGCTTTGATATGGCTTGGCTCTGTGTCCCCACTCAAATCTCATCTCCAGTTCTAATCCTCATAATCCCCATGTGTTGAGGGAGGGACCTGGTGGGAGGTGATTGGATCATAGGGGTGGTTTCCCTTATGCTGTTCTCATGACAGTAAGTGAGTTCTTATGAGATAGATGGTTTTATACGTGTTTGAGTTCCTCCTTCAGATTCTTTCTCTCTTTCTCACCTGCTGCTATGTAAGATGTGCCTGTTTCCTCTTCTGCCATGATTATAAGCTTTCTGAGGCCTCCCCAAGCATGCAGAACTGTGAGTCAATTAAACCTCCTTTGTTTATAAATTACCTAGTCTCAGGTATTTCCTTATAGTAATGTGAGAACAGACTAATACAATAAATTGGTACCAGGAGTGGGGCACTGCTATAAAGATAATCTGAAAATGTAGAAGCAAGTTTGGAACTGGGTAACAGGCAGAGGTTGGAACCGTTTAGAGGGATCAGAAGAAGGCAGGAAGGTGTGGGAAACTTCGGAACTTCCTAGAGACTTGTTGAATTACTTTACTAAAATGCTGAAGACAATGTGGACAATGAAGTCCAGGTTGAGGTGGTCTCAGATGGTGATAAGGAACTTCTTGGGAACTGGAGCAAAGGTCACTCTTGCTATACTTTAGCAAAGAGACTGGTGGCATTTTGCTCCTGTGCTAGAGATCTGTGGAACTTTGAACTTGAGAGAGATGATCTGAAATTGGAACTTATGTTTAAAAGGGAAGCAGAGCATGAAAGTTAGGAAAATTTGCAGCCTGACAATGGCTATCTATCACATTTGATAGAAAAGAAATTTTCTATCACATTTGATAGAAAAGAAAACCCATTTTCTGAGAATTTCAAGCAGCTGCAGAAATTTGCATACATAATGAGGAAGCAAATGTTAATTACCAAGACAATGGGGAAATGTCTCCAGGCCATGTCAGAGACCTTTGCCCCAGGCCCTCTCATCACAGGCCCAGAGGCCTAGGAGGAAAAAAATAGTTTTGTGGGCCTGGCCCAGGGCCCTGCTGCTTTGTGCAGCCTTGGGACTTGGTACCCTGAGTCGCAGCCACTCCAGCTCCAGCTGTGTAACAAAGGCCAAGGTACAGCTCAGGCTGTGGCTTCAGAAGGTGCAAGCCCCAAACCTTGGCTTTCACATGGTGTTGGGCCTATGGGTGCACAGAAGTCAAGAACTGAGGCTTAGGAACCTCTGCATGGATTTCAGAGGAAATGCCTGGATGTTCAGGCAGAAGTTTGCTGCAGGGGCAGAGCCCACATAGAGAACCTCTGCTAGGGCAGTGCGAAAGAGAAGTATGGGGTTGGAGACTCCACACAGAGTTCCCACTGGGGCACTGCCTGGTGAAACTGTGAGAATAGGGACACTGTCCTCCAGATCCCAGAATCGTAGATCCACCTACAGTTTGCACCATGTGCCTGGAAAAGCTGCAGGCACTCAATGCCAGCAACAAAAGCAGCCAGGCTGGGGGTCTCTACTGTGCAAAGCTAGCCTGTGAAGTAGCTGCCCAAGGCCATGGAAGCCCACTCCTTGTATCAGCATATCCCAGAAGTGAGACATGGAGTCAAAGGAGATCATTTTGAAACTTTAAGATTTAATGGCTGCCCCGCTGGGTTTTGGACTTGCATGTGGCCTATAGCCCCTTTGTTTTAGCCAATTTCTCATTGAAAATGGGAACATTTATTCAATACCTGTACCCCCATTGTATCTAGGAGGTAACTAACTTTCTTTTGGTTGAGGCTCATAGACAGAAGGGACTTGCATTGTCTCTGATGAGACTTTGGACTTGAACTTTTGGGTTAATGCTGGAATGAGTTAAGACTTTGGGGGACTGTTGGGAAGGCATAATTTGTTTTGAAATGTAAAAAGAATGTGAGATTTGGGAGGGACCGGGGCAGAATGATATGGTTTGGCTCTGTGTCCCCATCCAAATCTCATCTTGAATTATAATCCCCATAATCCCCATGTGTTGAGGTAGGGACCTGGTGGGAGGTGATTGGATCATGGGGGCTGTTTCCCCCATGCTGTTCTTGTGATAGTGAGTGAGCTCTTAAGAGATCTGATGCTTTTATAAGTGTTTGAGAGTTTCTCCTTAAGACTTTCTCTATCTATCTCTCTCTTGCCTGCTGCCATGTAAGACATGCCTGTTTCCCTTTCTGCCATGATTGTAAGTTTCCTGAGGGTTCCCCCATCATGCAGAACTGTGAGTCAGTTAAACCTCTTTTGTTTATAAATTATCCAGTTTTGAATATTTCTTTATAGCGGTGTGAGAATGGACTAATACAGGCCCACACTAATTACCTCCCTTTAACTTCATTATCTCTGTAAAGACCCTGCCTCCAAGTGAAGTCATGTTCTGAGATATTGGGGATTAGGACATCAACATACTAATTTTTGGAGGAGCACAATTCAACTCATAACAGTGTCCAAACAAAGTTTTCACTTTTCTATCAGGATCCACAGAGTATTCAGGGTTTGCCACTTGAAGATTCCTTTACTCATTTGTAAGCTCCTTGAGGGTAGGAACTCTGTTTTGTTCACTCCTATGTCTTGAGTCACTGGAAATAGTGCCTAGTACATGGAAGATACTTCATCTTCCATGTCACATTGAATTTACCTCTGTCCAATAAAACTCAGGGCAGGGGGTGAAGTCATTTAACCCAGGAAACTAAGAAAGGTTCATAGCCTGCAGCAAGTCCTGGAACTCTCTGAGTCAAAGGAAATTATGTTTCCATGACACAGAATCTAACTCTGGATTTCCTAATTAATTAGGGGTATTTGCATGATGAGAGGAGACTTGTTTCTGAATAGTCATTGCCCTCCTCCTCTCAAATTAATGGCCATTGCTTCTGACATCTGCATTATCTCTACAACAACTACATGAGTCAGAGAGAGAATGTTTGGCTCTCAGGTGGGAAATGAACAGGAAAGAGGGAAGCCTCTTAAAACGTACTAGAGAAAAGGTGACCTCACAGCTCAGCCTCTCAGTTGCCAAATACAGCAGAAACACAAAATAGCTTTTGACCAAAGGTCTTCTCACCTCAGAATATGTTGCCACTTCCCTTCCAGCCACTCTGTAAAGGTACCCACAGTCCCACACCAGCTGGGCCCCCTGCCCTCAGTCCCTGGACCAACTGTGAGCAGCTCAGGACCCAACCACCTTGAGAGAAGCCACCCTGGGTGTGAGAGCTGTGGGCTGCTGTCACCACTGTGCTTACATGCATTCTTTGACAACTGAGGTCCACCATGTGCTGTTATTGTGACCTAAAGACTTCAGATACGGTGTCTCAATCTAGCTATCCTGAATTCTCTAAAGGAGGTATTCAGAGACACCTGACATGCTTCCCATGTCATCTTACATCACTAAAAATGTTGAACGAAGATCTCAGCAAAGGCTTTATCAGAATGGGCAGTATTCTTGAGATCTACCTGTTTAGCTAATTAGGAATGAGAAGTTTGGCTGGGCACGGTGACTCACACCTGTAATTCCAGCACTCTGGAAGAGAGAGGTGGAGAGATTGCTTGAGCTCAGAAATTCCAGATCTGCCTGGGCAACATGGCAAAACACTATCTACAAAAAAATCACTGGGCATGGTGGTGCACGCCTGTAGTCCTAACTTCCCAGGAGACTGAGGTGGGAGAATAGCTTGAGTCCAGAAGATAGGGGTTGCAGTGAGCAGAGATCACACCACTGCACTCCACCCTGTTTTTTGAGACAGAGTCTCAAACAAACAAAAACCAAACAAACAATGACAATTTAGCCAGACATGCAGGCTCACATCTATAATCCCAGCGACTTGGGAGGCAGAGGCATGACAATCACTTGAGGCCAAGAGTTTGAGACCACCCTGAGCAACACAGCAAGACCCAGTCTCCAAAAACACACACAAAAAATCTAATT
>NW_016107809.1:292477-337824 GCF_001604975.1 Cebus imitator | reverse complement strand
GGGTGGGGAGTTGGGGAGAAATAGCATGGGGAGAAATGCCAGATATAGGTGAAGGGGAGGAAGGCAGCAAATCACACTGCCATGTGTGTACCTATGCAACAATCTTGCATATTCTTCACATGTACCCCAAAACCTAAAATGCAATTAAAAAAAAAAAAAGAATTTTGGGCTGGATCGTGTGAGAGCGAGGAGGATTGTTGTTAGCCCCTCTGTCCTAGGACTTAGATCTGTGTTTCTCAAATGGAGTAGACATTTTCAGGGATCTAGAGAAATTTGAATTTTATTTTAATAATAATGTAAAAATACTTCTTGGCTTGTTCTGAATCATCTGTATGACTGCCTTGGAATGCTCCATGAAATTTCAGTGCCTAAGGTTGTGTTTGAGAATGTTTTCCCAACAAATGAACCTCAAATGACGTCAAGGCCTGCTGTATAAGTGACAATTTTGAAATGATTTTGAATGTAAGAAAGTGGTGGGAGAATTGAGTCATCACATGGCAAGTGGTAAATGTGAAAGATTATCTTTTCGAAAAATGAGCAAGCAATATTCCTGGTCCTATATGCTCTTCCAGAATCTTGTCACTATCCCATCAAGAAATGAAGTCTTATATTTCTTCCCCTTCAATCTGGATGGGCCTTTGTGATGGCCTCTATAAGTAATGTGGTAGAAGTAATGCCCCGTGGTTCTTCAGGCTTGGTTATTAAAAAGACAGGGCATCTGCTTGGCTCTCTCTAAACACTTGCCCTTAGATCCCAGCTCTATGTTGTACAGAAGCTCAAGCCCCATGGAGAGGCTAAAGAAGTGTTCTGGCTAGAAGACCCAGTTAAGGTCCCAGACAACAGCCAGTGTCAACTGCCAAGCATGTGAGTGAGCAAGCCTTTAGATCAGGGGTTGGCAGATTTTGAACTGTGGGCCAAACCTAACCTGTTACCTGTTTTTGTAAATAAAGTTTTATTGGACTACACCTATGCCTACTTACTTGTCTATGACTGCTCTTGCACTACAATGGCAAAATGTATTAACAATGGAGACTACATTGCCCGCAAGGCTGAAAATCAATTACTATATGGTCCTTGACAGAAAATGTTTACTGACCTCTGCATGAGATGATTCCAGCCTCTACTCTTTGAACCATGCCAGGTAAGTTCTAGTAGAGTAGAGATAAGCTATCCCCAGGAAGCTCTGCCCAAATTATAGACTTGTGAGACACATATTGTTTTAAGCCATTCAGCTTTGGGATGGCTTGTTTCATAGCAATCAAGATAGTTTTATAAGGACGCTGAACTCAAGAGAACCTGGATATTGCTGGTGATTTTGTATTCAGAGTCCATTGTTTAAAGCTTATCTTTGTATATATTGACTTGCAACAGTTCATTAGCAGCAGCAAGCAAAGTAGGTAATCACAATAAGGGATTTTTCTCTTCCCAATTCTAACAAGAATCAGAGTAGATGCCCCTTTAATTCATATTTCAGTAATACCACAATACTACTCTATCTCCAAGAAAAGATAATTTTACATTATTAACAAGTAATGCCTCATTAAAATTGGCCTCCAAGAACTCCTGGCTGTCAATATTATGGTTAAGTATTTGGCCTGATTATCCTGCAGTATCAAACCAAGCTTTCATGTTACTGGTAACATCTTCTACAACATATGTACGCAGTTATCCTCCGCATTAAAATAGTTGGAGCCAAAATGCAAACACAAATTAAATGTAGAAACCAGACCCAAAACTATTTCTATTATTAAACACCTTTGGGGTTTTGTTTTAACAAAACATTATCTTTCACATTAAACTTAATAATACAAGATTTTGTGGATTTTTAGGTTTAGTTTGATTATTTTATAATTGCATAAGCTGTAAATGGAGCTGTAAGCTTAGCATTTTATATCTACCTTTACACCTGTGTGTATGTGTATGCAACATCAGAATACTCAGTAGAGCACGACTATAATATATTTCTCCTTTAAAAGAGGCCTGTATAAAACACAAAAGGACAAGTATGATTCCATTTATATAAGTTAAACCTAGAATTCAGAGAGACAGAAAGTAGAAGAGCAGTTACCAGGGACTAGGGGGAGAGTGGAATGGAGAGTTAGTGTTTAATGGATATGGAATTTCAATATGGGATGATGGAAAAAGTTCTGGAGATGGATAGTAGTGACGATTGTGCAACAATGTAAATCTACTTTTTGCCACTGAACTTTACACTTAAAAATGCTTCAAAAGGGCCAGGTATAGTGGCTCATGCCTGTAAGCCCAGCACTTTGAGAGGCTGAGGTGGTAGGGTCCTTGAGCTGAGGAGTTTGAGACCATCCTGGGCAACATAGGGAGACCCTGTCTCTACAAAAATAAAAAATTAGCTGATTGTGGTCCCAGCTACTCGGGAGGCTGAAGCAGGAGGATCACCTGAGCTGACGAAGTGGAGACGGCAGTGAGCATGATTGTACCCTCCTGGGTGACAGAGTGAGACCTTGTCTCAAAAAAAAAAAAAAAATACTTAAAATGCCAAATTTTTTGATATGTGTATTTTACCACAATTTTTAAAAAAGAGGATTGTATGTAATCCAAATATGAGAAATCCCAGAATCGGGCTAAGAGCAGCTGGCAGTTTTTCTAAAACTCTCCTCCTTTGGGCCTAGCTGCTTAATCTGTACCTTTAGGTTTTAACACTCAGGTGGTGAAAAAAGCCCCTTTGGAAAAGGGAACAAAATAATTAGTGTCTAGAGAAAAAGCATCCCTCATTTGGCCTCAGAGCAGCATCAGCCTGAACCACCCACACCTAGTTTTGTTAAGGGGTCCCTGGCATGAGAGGGAGGAAGAGATTCCAAAGAGAAGCCAGGGGATTCTGAAAGGAGGGGCCCTCCACCTGGTATCCCAAACATTGAACATCTCTTGGCCACTTAGAAGCTTCAGCCTTCATACATCTTCATTGTGGCTTTGTTCCAACCACCTACCCACCATGAGAACTCCTCCTTCTAGAAGAGGGGGATCTCTGAGCAACACTGGAGGCAGGTACCGTGCCAACAGGAAGTGGGAGGCACAGGGAAGGAAGTAGTGCACTCAGAAGGGAGATTTGGAGGTAGGCATTGGAAAAACACAGCATCTTTTTTATGTCCATTTCACTGACAAAGACATTGAGCCCAGAAAGATCAGCTAACTTGCCTAAATTGTCACACAGAGCCAGGCACTGTGGCTCACACCTGTAATTCCAGTGCTTTGGGAAACTGAGGCAGGAGGATCACTTGACACCAGGAACTCAAGACCAGCCTGGGCAACATAGTGAGGCTCTGTCTCTACAAAAAAAAGAAATAGCCAGCCATGGTGGTGCACACCTGTAGTCCCAACTGCTCAGGAGGCTGAGGCAGGAGGATCACTTGAGCCCAGGAGTTTCAGGCTTTCCTGAGTCATGATTGTGCCACTGCACTCCAGCCTGGGTGGCAAAACCAGATCCTGTCTCTAAAAATTAAAATTAAATTGTCACACAGCTCATAAGAAGCTAGGATGAGACCTGTGTCTGTCTGACTGTAAAATACTTGATTGCAGAAATCCCATTCTGCCTCTGTGTTTTATTGATCTTGGCCTTCTTCTGATTCTGGCTCTCACCTGCTCTATAATGGCTCTGCTTTGGTATATGTCACTCTTCTTATCTGAAAACAGCTTCTCCCAGTCTAGAAGGAGCCCTGGGACTCTCTCTATGTAATATAAGAATTTGGCAAATAATAAGGGGCCCTGGAGAATTGGAGCCAGTATGAAAATTGATCCCCTGTCAGGCACTGGCAGAAGACCATGCCCTGGCCCTCATGGTACCAAAGGAGCTACCTCACATCATCGAAGAAGCACTGACAGGGGATTCCTTCCTTCAAAATGTTTAATTCAACATGCTGGTGCATCTAGGAACAAAGCCGCTCTGTGACAAAATTAGCCATGCTGAACATTCTTGCTAGCAAAATAGCACCACGGCCCTTTCTAGCCACACTATCTGAAAATAGCTCTGAAAATAATGTCACGAGTAACTTCTATTTGCTTCTTCCCAGGAGAAGGTAAACAAATAAAATCAAAGGCAGCTGCTCCCGCAGAGCCTCTTCCTGTATTTGTTCCTTCTCTAAGGCACAGCCCATCTCCACCCTATTCCTGCTCTTCCTGCTCTCCTGGTCCCTCCACCAACCCCTCTTCTCTCTCAAGTTAGACATCAAGGCAGCATCAGTCATTCACATTCGTTTGAGTGGTTCTTTACATTTTAGTATCAATTAATCTCTTGCATAATACTGTTCATTTGACATTTTCCTAGTTGGATCAGTCTTCTGCAATAACAAAACTAAGGGGCTAGGAACTAGAAGAGAACAGAAGAGGTTGTATAGGCCATAACAATTTCTTACCTGAAGAGACTACAGATGCCAAGAGTGGAGCTCACACTTGTGGATTTGTGCCACTAGATGGCAATTATGCCCTTTTGCATCTGGCCGCAGGCGACAGACCCACCCCTGCAGCACTGTGGTCTGACTTTGATCTTTTTTTGGTGCAAAGATCTTTTAGAAGCTCATAAACACCCCTTTCATTACAGTAATCAACTCTTTATCTACTTTTAACTTTCTAGAAATACTTATAAAATCACTCAGAGAAACATTAAAGTGAAAAGAGAAAACCTTCATACCGTAGTAGGCACTCCATCTACCCAATCATGTATCTAATATTCAGCAAGAGCCTTTGCTCCTCATTCAGTCACCTTCAGTGTGTCATATGTTCTAAGAATCGTGGCACCGGGGCCCCCCTTTGGAGCTGCTCTCTCTTCCTGGCCTTTCCCTGAGGAAAATGCTGGTTAGAAAACCCTTCCATGCCTCCTTCTTCACTGGAAAAAGTCCTAGCTCCCAGCCTACTCTTCTGAGAAGTCTTTCTAGAATGCCTCCCAAACCTCATTTTCCACCGTCTTGCTAGGTACATTCAATACAGATATTAGTCATAAGCCTTTTAGAGAGTTAGCACATCATTCTGTTATTTTTCCACGTATGTCTCCCTTACTTGATAAGAAGAGTCTGGAGAGCAGGAATAAGCTTTTATTTATTTTAAATGTTTATTTTTACTTTTCCTTTCTTTTTTCTTTCCTTTGTGTGTGTGTGTGTGACTCATTTTATCGCCCAGGCTGGAGTGCAGCAGCACAATCTTGGCTCACTGCAACCTCCATCTCCAGGGCTCAAGCTGTCCTCTCACCTCAGCCTCCTGAGTAGCTGGGACTACAGGCTCACACCACCATAGCTAGCTAATTTTGTGATTATTTGTAGAGATGGCGGGGGGTGGGGTGGTCTCACTATGTTGCCTAGGCTTGTCTCAAACTCCTGGTCCCAAGCAATTCTCCCATCACAGCCTCCAAACGTGCTGGGAGTATAGTCATAAGCCACCTCGCCTGTCTTATTTATTTATTTATGATTATCACAGTGCCTTGACCAGTAGGCTGCCAACTACTACCTGGACAGCCAGTAGGGACTGAAGAGAAGAGAACCCTGTTGCCTTCTCTAAGAATCCCAGCTCTCCAGCTGGGATTAACCCTTGTTTAGTTACTGAGCAATGTCAGATCCTCTCTTCTGCCCTATCCTAGGGCCTAAAGGCTGAATCAGTCAGCATGACTGGATGGGTGGGTAAGGGATAGGGTGCTATGAGAAGTATTTGAGGGGGTATATGTGCAGTTGGGCAGAAATACCTACATGTGTGTGGGTTCCTCTTGAGCACTGATCAGTTTCCTTATCTCTGCTTGCTTATAAGGTAATGTCAAAAGCCAAGTGGATCAAGACTATTTCCATTTGTCTCAAAGGTACGTTCCCTTCTGACTGCAAGAAAACTATATTCACAGAAGGGAATCTGAGTTCTGGAGTGTTTTCCATCCACACTGCTGCCTTCAGAGTCTTGCCACTTGAAGCATGATCCTCAGGGGAGCAGTATTGGCATCACCTGGGAACCTGTTAGAAATGCGGAATCTCAGGCCCCACCCAGATCTGCTGAATCAGAATCTACATTTTTTACAAAATCCCCAGATGACTCACATGCACATTAAAGTGCGAGAAGACCGATCTAGAGCCTGCCCTGAGGCCATAGTATTTCATGCTGGGTGTGGTGTCTTTGCAAATTCTGGGATGTCCGGTCTGGTCCCAAAAGTCAGGATCTCAATGGGATTAATGAAACTCTGCAGGCTCCAGGTGTTCAACAAAAAGCTTGTTATTTGGCAATGCTGGGGCATTAAACAGCTGTGATACTTTTTCAAGATATTGGGAGTTAACCATTAATTCTCAGCTGGTGAAAACCTGGAACCTAGACTAGGGTTTCTGTCAGGCTACCAGAAGTTTCCTTTACGTTAACCAGGCCAGGAATCCCTGGAGCCACCCGTAATAGCATATGGACCAAGTAAAGACAAAAGGAAGGATTTCTCATAGGGTCTGTAAAGGCACAGTACTCTGAGTGGAGTTTTCTTAGTGAATGCATCAGACGAATCTGAGAATCAGCAAGCCACTTGGGATGAGTGTGGGGGAGTCTTATGACCTGGGAGCCATCTACAGCCTCGGCTTACCTAAATGCTATTCATGGAGTCTGAAGACGCCCCTGTGGTTAAACCACAGTAAAGCCCAGAAATGTTCCACAGGGGAGTAGGCCCAGAAAGGATGGCTTGGGCCTGACCTCAACCACACACTACTTTCTTTAGAGACAAGGTCTCACTCTTTCACCCTGGCCGGAGTGCAGTGACACAATCATGACTTACTGCAGCCTTGAACTACTAGCCTCAAGTGATCCTCCCCATCTCAGCCTCCCAAGTAGCTAGGATTAGAGGCATGTGCCACCACACCCAGCTCATCTGCTTTCTTTAAATGTTCTCAAGCCTTCCTGAAGTCAGATAAGTTATGGATCAGAGCAGAGCATGTTCTCAGGGATGATAGGAATGCAGTCTATCCGGGAAAGGAGCCCATGTCATTCATGAGACTATACTGATTGCCTGGGTCTGCACCAAAGCTCATCCTTGGTAGATGAACACCCATACGGCAATACAGCAGGTAACAGCCGGGAGTTAGGCCACCACACAGCCAGCTTAATGTGAGGGAATCTTCTGAGGCCTAAAAAGGCATAATGTGGAGTCCAAGATCCCCCAGTTGGTGCTTGAAAGTAAAACCAGAACTGGAGCTCAAGAACTCACAGGCAGAAGATGAGGTCTTGTGCTAAGAGAGCCCCAAGAAACACAAAGTAAGGCAAAGAAATGAAGCATGCTTTCATATATTTTAATAAGGATTTGAAATGAGCTCCAAGGAAATGAGGGTGGAACTGAATTGGACTGAAGACCTGTCTACAAGCTGATCTTACCCTAAGCTGACCCCGATTTCTAGAGAGCTTGTATCATTTAGTTTTCTCTTTTATCTTTGCCTTGGTGAATAGGTAGTGACTTCTCATCTCCCATCTCCCTGTTCATGTCCTGATAGAAGCTTTTCTTCCTGCCTCCAAGCACATTGACTTTTCCTACAAGAAACTTCAGGCCTCATGTGGAATCTGTGATTGACTCATGAAGTGTCCAGTCAGAAATTGTTTCCAAAAGAATGTGAAGAATGTATGTCGGCTAGGTGTGGTGGCTCATGCCTATAGTCCCAGCATTTTGGGAGGCTGAGGCAGGAGGATTGCTTGAGGCTAGAAGTTTAAGACCAGCCTGATTAGTGAGGTGGCCCATGCCTGTAATCCCAGCATTTTGGTAGGCCAAGGTGGGTGGATCACCTGAGGTCAGGAGTTCAAGGCCAGCCTGGCCACATCGTCTCTACTAAAAATACAAAAATTAGCCAGGCATGGTGGTGGGCACCTGTAATCCCAGCTACTCAGGAGGTTGAGGCAAGAGAATTGCTTGAACTTAGGAGGCAGAGGTTGCAGTGAGCCAAGATCATTCCGTTGTACTCCAACCTGGGCAACAAGAGCAAGAATCCCTTTCAAAAAAAAAAAAAATCTTGAACCTTCCAGCCAAAAAAAAATTGATCTTGAATCTTCAGCCAAAAAAAAGAAAAACCGGACTGATCAACATAGCAAGACTCTGTCTCTAAAAAAATAAATAAAATTAGCCAGGTGCAGTGATGTGCACCTGTACATCACCTACTCGGGAGGCTGAGGCAGGAAGATTGTTTTGAGTCGAAGAGTTTGAGGTTGTAGTGGGCTGTGATCCACTGCACTCTAGGCTAGGTGATAGAGCAAAAACCTTGTCTCAAAGAAAAGAAAAAAAAAAAAAAAAAAGAAAATGCATGCCTTAACTGCACACACTACATATATACTGACATACCTCAGAGATATTGTGGACTTGGTTCCAGACCACTGCAGTAAAGTAAATATTACAATAAAGTGAGTCACATAATTTTTTTTGGTTTCCCAATGCATATAAAAGTTATATTTATACTCTACTGTAGTCTATTAACTATGCAATAACATTATGTCTAAAAATAATGTTTGTACCTTAATTAAAAAATATCTTACTGCTTAAAAATCCTAATGATCATCTAAGCCTTCAGCAAGCTGTAATTTTTTTTGCTGGTGAAGGGTCTTGCCTTAGTGTTGATAGCTGCTGACCATTCAGGGTGGTGGTTGCTAAAAGTTGGAATGGCTGAGGCAATTTTTAAAAATAAGATAACCATGAAGTTTGATGCATCGATCGACTCTGCCCTTCACAAAAGATCTCTCTGTGGCATGAGATGCTGTTTGATAACAGTTTACCCACAGAATTTTTTTCAGAATTGGAGTGAATCCACTCAAAGCCTGCCACTGCTTAATCATCCAAGATTATGTAATACTTTAAATTCTTTGTTATCATTTCAACTACGTTCACAGCATCTTTACCAAATTCCATTTCAAGAAACCACTTACTTTGTTCATTCGTAAGAAGCAATTCCTCACCCATTCAAGTGTGGTCATGAGATGGCAACTTCTAATTCTAGTTCTAGTTCAAAGGCTCCATTTCTAATTCTAGTTCTCTTGCTAGTTCCACTGCATCTGCAGTAACTTCCTTCACTGAAGTCTTGAACTCCTTGAAGTCATTCATAAGGGTTGAAATCAACTAATTCCAAACTCCTGTTCATGTTGATATTTTGACCTCCTCTCATGAATCACAAATGTTCGTTTTCAATTTACTTTTCCCAGATCCATCAGAGGAATCACTAGCCATGGCAGATACAGCCTTATAAAATATATATTTTAAATAATAAGACCCAAAAATCAAACTTATTCTTTAATCCATGGGCTACAGAATAGATGCCTGTTACCAGGCATGAAAACATTAATCTCCTTTTTTTTTTTTTTTTTTTTTTGAGATGAAGTCTGGCTCTTGTCCTCCAGGCTGAAGTGCAATGGCACGATCTCAGCTCACTGCAACATCCACCTCCTGGTTCAAATGATTCTCCTGCCTCATCCTTTCGAATAGCTAGGATTACAGGCGTCTGCCACTACACCTTGCTGATTTTTTGGATTTTTAGTAGAGATGGGGTTTCACCATGTTGGCCAAGCTGGTCTCAAACTCCTGATCTCAGGTGATCTGCCCACCTCGGCCTCCCTAAGTACTGGGATTACAGGCATGAGCCATTGCACCCAGCCATTAATCTCCTTTTACATCTCCTCAGAGTTCTTGGGTGACCAGCTGCATTGTTGATGACAGTAATATATTGAAAGGAATGCTTTCGCTTGAGCAGTAGGTCTCAATGGTGGTATTAAAATATTCAGTAAACCAGCCGGGCACAGTGGCATGCCTGTAATCCCAGCACTTTGGGAGGCTGAGGTGGGTGGATCATGAGGTCAGGAGTTCAAGATCAGCCTGGCCAACAGAGTGAAACCCTGTCTCTACTAAAAATACAAAAATTAGTTAGGCATGGTGACGCACGCCTGCTACTCAGGAGGCTGAGACAGAAGAATTGCTTGAACCAGAACGCGGAAGGTGGAGGTTGCAGTGAGCTGAGATCCCACCACTGCACTCCAGCTTGGGCTATAGAGTGAGACTCTGTCTCAAAAAAAAAAAAAATTCAGTAAACCATTCTGTAAACAGATGTGCTGTCATCCAGGCTTTGTGGTTACATTTATAGAGCACAGATAGAGTAGATTTGGCATAATTCTTAATGGTCCTAAGATTTGGGGGATGGTAAGCAAGCATTGGCTTCCACTTAAAGTCACCAGCTGTATTAACCCATAATAAGAGAGTTAACCTGTCCTTTGAAGCTCTGAAGCCAGGCATTGACTTCTTTCTAGCTAGGAAGGTCCTAGATGGCATCTTCTTCCAATAGAAGGCTGTTTAGTCTACACTGAAAATCTGTTGTTTAGTGTAGCCATCTTTATCAATTATGTTACTAGATGTTCTGGATAACTTGTTGCAGGTTTTATGTCAGCACATGTTGCTTCACCTTGCACTTTTAAGTTATAGAGAGAATTTCTTTCCTAAAACCTCATGAAACAGCCTCTACTATTGTCAGACTTTTCTTCTGTAGCTTCATCACCTCTCTTAGCCTTCAAAGAATTGAAGAGAGTTAGGGCCTTGCTCTGGATTAGGTTTTGACTTAAGGGAATGTTATGGCTGGTTTGATCTTCTATCCAGACCACTCAAACTTTCACTGTATCAGCAATAAGTCTGTTTCACGTTCTTATCATTACACTGTAGTGTGTTCCTAGAGTTGCACTTTTAATTTCCTTGAAGAACTTTTCCTTTGTATTCACAACTTGGCTGTTTGATGCAAGAGGCCAGATTTTTGGCTTGTCTCAGCCTTTGACATGCCTTCCTCACTAAGCTTAATTGTTTCTATCTTTTGATTTAAAGTGAGATATGCGGCCGGGCGCAGTGGCTCACACCTATAATCCCAGCACTTTGGGAGGCCGTGGAGGGCAGATCTCGAGGTCAGGAGTTCAAGACCAGCCTGACCAACATGGTGAAAACCCGTCTCTACTAAAAATACAAAAATTAGCTCGGTTGTGGTGGTGTGCACTTGTAATCCCAGCTACTGAGTAGGCTGAGGCAGGAGAATCACTTGAACCTGGGAGGTGGAGGTTGCAGTGAGCCGAGACTGTAGCACTGCAATCCAGCCTGGGCAACAGAGTGAGACTCTGTCTCAAAAAATAAAATTAAATAAATAAATAAATATAAAGTGAGAGATGCGTGTCTTTCTTTCACTTGAACACTTAAGAGGCCATTGTAGTGTGATTAATTGACCCAATTTCAACATCATCATGTCTCAGAGAATAGAGAGGCTGGAGAAGAGGGAAAGTGATGGGGGACTGAGCAGTTGGTGGAACAGTCAGAGCATACACAATGTCAACTAAGTTCACCATTTTATATGGGTACAGTTCATGGCCCCCCAAAACAGTCACAATAGTAACATCAAAGGTCACTTATCATAGAGTACCATAACAGATATAATAATAAAGTTTGAAATATTATGAGAATTACCAAAATGTGACACAGACATGAAGTGAGTGTATGCAGTTGGAAAACGTGCCAAAATACTTGCTTGACCCAGGGTTGCTACAAACCTTCAATTTGTAAAAATGCAATAAACATATGTGAAATGCAATAAAGTGAATCACAATAAAACAAGGCATGCCTTGTACGTGTATATGAAGATGTATTTATATAAATATATACATATATTCACTACATATTTTTTTTTTGGAGACAGAGTCTCACTCTGTCACCCAGGCTGGAGTGCAGTGGCTCGATCTTGGCTCACTGCAAACTTCTCCTCTTGGGTTCAAATGATTCTCATGCCTCAGCCTCCTGAGTAGCTGCGATTACAGGTGCATGCCACCACACCTGGCTAATTTTTGTATTTTTAGTAGACGGGGTTTCATCATGTTGGCCAGTCTGGTCTCAAACTCCTGGTCTCAAGTGATCCACCTGCTTTGGCCTCCTAAAATGCTGGAAATAGAGGCATGAGCCACTGCACCTGGCCCATATTTTTTAAGTATATAAAATTTTATGGTAGCAATTTGATAACATTTTTATATTAATATTTGTTAATTCTTGGGTAACTGGTTAATAATAACTATATATGTTGTTAAACAGTTACCACAAACATTACTCCTAATCCTATAACCTAAACACACTATTTTAATCTCCCTCCTGTTTCTGTGTGCCTTAAAATGGCAAATAAACACATCTGAATATAACCCATGTTGTCCTAGGCCACACCTGTCTGAAATAAAATAGGGTCACAGTAATGGTAAAAATGTCATTTCTCTGACTCTGCTGTCACCTTCAACTCTGGGAAATCTGACCACTCTCAAATACCAGCAAACTATTTCTGGGAGTCCCTAAGTAGGGGTGGGGATGGGGTGGTCTCATGTGTTTTCCCAAAGTGTTCTCTATCATCCCTCTACCACTGCCTGTCCTGGCAGCTTCCGTGTTGCCTTCAGCATGTCTCTACACCCAGCTATAACTCCTTTCCCAACATCTCCACCCACCAGTAACTGCTGAAGCTGCTAGGCACATCATAGATTTAGAGTCTCTCAAGGGGTTTCCCCTCCCCTAAATCCCTGCACGGGGACTCAATATTTTAGTGGTCTCTGATACTCCAACATGAGCCCTCAGTACTGATCTAAAGGGCAAGCTGAGTGAATGGCAAAGTGTTGCACTCAGACGCATTCAACAAGACACACTCCCAGGCAGATACCAGGTGACATGCAGTCACCAGTGCTGTAGAGGTGGCTCCCCATACAGAAAGCCCAGCCATACTCAGGTGAGGGACTGTGGCATTCATGTGGGAGATGATCTTAAAAATGCTTCAATTAATTAATGACTTTAAAATTCATAATCTTCTGCTTTAATGCTTTGTGTTAACAAGTGGTGACACACCTTACAACCTAACAGCAGTATTAGGAACCGGAACGTGAATGCTTTTTGCTATAACAATTAGAAAGATTGACTTGAGGAGCTAAGAGTCAAAGAAATCTTCACATAGCACAGAGGATATGAGCCTGGTTTTTAGAGATAAGTAAAATTGATGTAGATAGAGCTGGTGAAAGTTTTGTAGGTAGAGAGGATGGTGCGAACATAGGCATAGCACCAAGAAAGAGCAAGACTTGCTAAGTAACCCAATTGAATAAAGTACACACACACACACACACACACACACACACACAATTAGTACTTTCGGATGCAAGTAACAGAAAACCCAACCCATATTGTCTACAACACAGCTGTGGTTCTTGGCATCCTGACCTTTAACCTTACTGAGGCCTTGTATACCTCAGAGTACAGACTGATATTCTGGGCACCGTTAATGATCCTGGCTTGCCTGCCCCTACTTTAGTCTACCAATGTCATTTCATAGAGCCATGAGGTCCTGCACTCCACTGATCACAGTGGAATGGCTGGCTCCTGACTGAACGTGGCATTAGCAGCTGCCTGCAAAGCTCCAGGCTTTGAGGACCAGCATAGGCCCATCCACAGGAGGGCCCTCAGAGCTCCAGAAGAGCTTCATGATGGCAAATGCTTCCTGGGCCACACCAACTGGATCTATGACACATCCACTCAGGTTCTCTTCCCTGGTCACTCTGCACTCCATTCTGCCTAAATCTAGGAGTTTCTCTTGGATCTTGCTTCTCATACTTGCCCTTTATCAGGCCTGATATCTATGGCTGTCTTGAAATCTGGTCTTAGACCACCTTTAGTTCCACTCTTCCCTCTTGCGCTTTCCTATTTGTAATTATTCCATTCCCTAACCTCAGCCAGCTCCTAATTTATGCCATGATGTTTCAGGTCCCACTACTGGACTCATGTCAAGATCCTTGGTTCCTAAGCCTGGGGCCAATAATTATGTCAAAGTGCCATTTCTCCTTATACCAATGAGTATTCTATAATGCTGACTAGTCTAGAAAAAATAAGTAGCAGAAAAATTACAGAGGCAATCTGGGGAAAATACGAACAAATTTTTTGCTTTTCTCTTCGTAGTTTTCTATATTGAAACATATTTTTAGGCCAGTCATGGTGGCTCACGCTATAATCCCAGCACTTTGGGAGGCCCAGGTGGGTGGATTACTTGAGGGCAGGAGTTTGAGACCAGCCTGGCCAACATGGTGAAACCCCATCTCTACCAAAAATACAAAAAATTGGTTGGATATGGTGGTGCACACCTGTAGTCCCAGCTGCTAGGGAGGCTGAGGCATGAGAATCACTTGAACCCTGGGAGATGGAGGCTGCAGTGAGCTGAGATCACACCACTGCACTCCAACCTGGGTAACAGAGAGAGACTTCATCTCAAACACATATATATATATTTAAATAGTGTAATAATTTTGATCACATGTAATCCATTGACAGCTAAGCAGGGCTTATCTACATTAATGAATCCATATTAGAATACTAATTTTTAAGTATAAATTAAACCCAACTGACCATAGTGTTTTTTGTTTTGTTTTACTCCTTTAAGGGAGTGGTATGAATTTTTCTCATTGGTACAAGAGAAAAAGAAAGATTGATAGTCAAAATGTCTGTCAGTTGTTGGATGATACTAATTGCAGGGACCAAAAATGAGGGGCCTCTTTGTTTTAGCTGGTTTTCATGGTTTATTTATTTATTTTTTTGAGATGGAGTTTTGCTCCTATTGCCCAGGCTGGAGTGCAATGGCTCAATCTCAGCTCACTGCGACCTCTGCCTCCTGGGTTCAAGTGATTCTCCTGCCTCAGCTTCAGGCATGCACCACCACTTTTGGCTAATTTTGTATTTTTAGTAGAGATGGGGTTTCTCCATATTGGTCAGGTTGGTCTCAAACTCCTGACCTCAGATGATTCGCCCTCCTCAGCCTCCCAAAGTGCTGGGATTACAGGCCTAAGCCACCGCACTTGGTCTTAGCTGGGTCTTTAATGATTCTAAATGACATCATCTCTCTTCCCACTATGCTGAGGGACCTTGAGTTTGGGTTGGGGAACTAAAGGCAGAGGAGAAAGGAAATCAGAATAAGCAATATCTAATAGCTTCCACTTCACCCCGAGTCTTTAGTGAACCTTCACTTCACCCTGAGTCTTTAGTGAACTCTACTGCGTACTCAAATATCTCATAGGAGATTTAGAAAGGTGGGGAAAGGAAGGAAGATATCAGGAAAAAAACCCACAAAAAAAGATTTAGGCTCCCTATAGGATAGGATAGAGGAACACGGGAAAGAAAGAGCTGCCAAAAGTGAGATGCAAATAAAATATCAGAAATCAGAACTCGATTGAAGTGACCAAGACAATAGAGGTGCCTGGCCCCTCCCTTTCGGAATGGCAGAGGGCTGGGCCATCTCCTCAGAATGCAGGATGCGGGTGGATAAGAGGAAGCAGCCAAATGTTTCTACTTCTTCTTCTTCTTTTTTTTTTTTTTTTTTGAGACAGAGTCTCACTCTGTCACCCTCGCTGAGTGCAGTGGTGCAATCTGGATTCACTGCAATATCTGCCTCCTGGGTTCAAGTGATTCTCCTGCCTCAGCCTCCTAAGTGATGGGATTACAGGTGCCTGCCAGCACTCCCAGCTAATTTTTTTTGTGTGTGTATTTTTAGTAGAGATGGGATTTCACCATATTGTCCAAGCTGGTCACGAACTCCTGCCCTCAAGTGATCCACCTGCCTCAGCCTCCTAAAATTTTGGAATTACAGGCGTGAGCCACTGTGCCTGGCCTATTTCTTTTTTCTTTCTTTTTTTTTTTTTAATATATTTATATATATATATTTTTATTGCATTTTAGGTTTTGGGATACATGTGAAGAACATGCAAGATTGTTGCATAGGTACACACATGGCAGTGTGATTTGCTGACTTCCTCCCCTTCGCCTGGCCCATTTCTTAAATCTTGAAGGACAAATTCACTTCTCCTGACAACTGGGTTTAGGTATTGAGTATTTCAGCTTTTACAATCTACTTTTTTCAGGAGCCTGTCATTATCTCTATCTGCATTTTGCTGCTGCAGGGGGAGTCACCTACCCAACAGAGAGAAACACAATTAAGGAACTTACCTATTGTGCAGAACTGACTTCTTGAGCACTATTTATTGGTCATCAGGGGCTCACAAACACTAAAGCCAAATGATGTTGTCTAAGAAATCTGCATATTTAAGTAGTGCAAGTAGCTAAAACATGCCTATCTGCCTGTTACATCCAAAAAGAGAAAATAAGAGCGTGCACATCTAACTTCAGAGGTGAATAAAAGCAAGCACTTATTAGTAAATGTGTCATACATAAGGAATGAATGAATGAGTGAATTAATAAATCCACCTTTAAGAAAATCCTTTCCAAGAATAGAACATTTTTCTTTTAAGTCTTTCTTTCTTTACCTAATTAAGAAAAATCTGCTTTTCTGACCTGATCTGCTCTTCAAATTCTGATCATATCAATTTGCATTTTAATGGCTTACCCAATACGATCTCACAGGTCCTGAGTCAGATGCCAAGGAGATGAGTTTGGCTCTCAGCTGGATTTGATGCAGAAGTCTAAGACCCTTCTTCATTGTTTCCTATGACTTCCTGCCTGCCCTGGTACTCTCAGCTGTAGGTATATATGTCCCTAATCTACATGTTTAGGGTTATCCTGCTTCTGAGCTGATCTTGACCAAGGCAGATATTCTTGACCTACCAGTGGGTGGGGCCTACACATAGTCTTAACATTTGTTATGAGTCTCAGGTGGGCCTAGGCAACAAGTGTCCACTATGCTACTGCATACCCCAACATACCATGTTTGTCCATCTATATTGACCTCTTCTTGCTTGCCCAGAGTTCTGCCCTGAATTCTGGTCCATTTTGTCAGAGCTCCAACTCTTGACCTGGATCCTAGTAGCCCTTTCCCAATTTTTCCTCTGTACCTCCAAACTCAGGCAGGGCAAGGATTTGAATGAATAGAACTTTGAAAGTTATGCTTCCATCTCTTCCTGATTTTAATGCTAGCATTGCCTGGAAATAGTTCCCATCTAACAGAGTAACCTCCCTTAAGTATCAAGATGGAAATGAGCCAACAGTCTTAAAATGATACCCCTGTTTATCTAGGCATATGTGGTGTGTATGCAGCTAATATCAATCTGGTGGGCAGACAGATTCACAGTCAGGTGGTTGCCATCTGTAGCAGTGGCTTAGTGTGAGGCCATCTGTTCATTCTTGGCAGGTATGGTGTGTGGGTCTCTACTCTTGGGAAAAGATGGGTAAGAGCTAGACCTTACTTAATTGAGTTGCAGTTCAAGGGAGGTCTTCCATTCTTATAGGTTACTGGCTTGCCAGGCAGGAAAACTCAAATAGGTGCCTGCTTCCATAGACTGGTTCAACATAGGGTAGGGGAGAAAAGAAAAACAGCTTTTCAAACTATGGGTTGCCATGAACTAGTGATTTAAAAATCAATTTAAAGGAACTTACAAACATTTTCCAATAAAATGAAATGAATAGAATGTAATAAAATAGAATGAATTAAAGTACATTGAATGTAGTAAGGTGAAATATGTTCCATGAAACTTTTGCTTTGGTTACATGTGCCTGTATATGTACCAGCTATCTCTGAGATGATATGTTAGGACCATGGGGAATTTAGGAACAGAGAGAGAGATAGAGAGAGAGAGGGAGAGAGAGAATTTATTTTCAGTTTGAAGTTTTTATCATATGCAAAAGATAAAAACTGTGAGCAACAGAAAAATACTTCCAATAAATATAGTGGACAAAAACACAATACTCAAATTCTACAACAAAACTACAGTTGCACAAAGATAGTTATGTTTTTTATGACAAAACTGTGATAGCACAAAACTGGAAATGATTCACATGTCTACTAATGAGAAACAAATAAACTACAGTACACACCAACTTTGAACAATTATGTAGCTGTTAAAAATAATGAGGCAGATCTATACGTACCAACATGAAAAGATATTAAGATGTGTCCTTCAATGAGAAAGCAACACTTTGGGAGGCTGAGGCAGGAGGATTACTTGAGGCCAGGAGTTCGAAAGCAGCCCCCTGGCCAACATGTTGAAATCCTGTCTCTACTAAAAATACAAAAATTAGCCAGCATGGTGGTGCCTAAGCATGGTGCCAAGAATTGGGTCAAAGTGCCATTTCTCCTTATATCAATGGTTATCCTATAATGCTGACTAGTCTAGAAAAAAAAGTAGCAGAAAAATAATCAAAATCTGGATATTATTTTTACAGAGGCAATCTGGGGAAAATATGAATGAATTTTTGCTTTTCTCTTTGTAATTTTCTAGATTAAAACATATTTTTAGGCTTCCCAGCCACTTGGTAAGCTGAGGCATGAGAATCGCTTGAACCCGGGAGGTGGAGGTTGCAGTGAGCCAAGATCACACCACTGCACTCCAGCCTGGGCATCAGAGTGAGACCTTGCCTCTATTTTTAAATAAATACATTTAAAAACATAGACCAGCACAGTGGCTCACACCTATAATCTCAGAGCTTTGGGAAGCCAGTGTGGGAGGATAACTTGAGGACAGGAGTTCAACACCAGCCTGGGTAAAATAGCAAGATTCCAATCTTTACAAAAGAAGAAAGAAAAAAAAGGTATACACATATTTAATAGATACTTAGGACCTTTGGGCAAGTGGACAATGACTGTGACTAAATAGTTCCTGTAAGAAATATAGGCTGGGCGTGGTAGCTTACACCTATAATTCCAGCACTTTGGGAGGCCGAGGTGACCAGATCACCTGAGGTCAGGAGTTTGAGACCAGCATGGCCAACATGAGGAAACCCCGTCTCTACTAAAAATACAAAAATTAGCCAGGCATGGTGGTGCATGCCTGTAATCCCAGCTACTCAGGAGGCTGAGGCGGGAGAATTGCTTGAATCCAGGAGGCAGAGGTTGCAGTGAGCTGAGATGGTGCTACTTTGGGAAGCCAAGGTGGGTGGATCACCTGAGGTCAAGAGTTCGAGACCAGCCTGGTCAACATGGTGAAACCTTGTCTCTAATAAAAATACAAAAAAAAATAAAATAAAATTATCTGGGCATGGTGACACACACCTGTAGTTCCAGCTACTGGGGAGGCTGAGGCAGAAGAATCACTTGAACCCAGGAGGTGGAGGTTGCAGTGAGCCAAGATTGTGCCACTACACTCCAGCCTGGGTGACAGAGGGAGATTCCATTGCAAAAAAAAAGGAAAGAAAAGAAAAAAGAAAGAAAGGAACTTACTGAAAGTCATATAGCAAGAGCGAGAATTTGGATGTAGGCTTTCTGGCACCAGACTCTTTGATTTAAATCCCTGCAATGCCTTTTAACAAATATATTCAATAAGTCCATCAGGGTTTGAGATATAACTTAAGATTTTATCAGGTTAACTAAAATGAAATGGATAAAACATCTTGTTGGAGAGGCTATGAGAAAAAAACACACTGGTCCTTTCTTCAGAGCATAGTGACTTAGTAGAATCCTTCTGCAAAGCAGTAAGTCTCTACAGGCAAAAGCATTAGCATTGTTCACTCCTTTGCTCTACAGCTTCTTCTTTTGGTAATGTATGAGAAAAATTCAAAATGAAAACAGGTGTTTGATCAATGATATTTATAACTCCACCATTTATAATAAGGAAAAATGAGAAAACCTGAATGTTCAGATTTGAAGATGAATTTTGCAAAATATGAGGTACAACAATGTAAGCCTATAACTATTAAAATGATAACTTTGTGTTCTATATTTGTGTATTGAAATGTGCATAGGAAATAAAGCTAAGTGGAAAGAGAACCAAAGTAATATGTACAGAGGCATTAAAACTATATTTTGTATTTTTGCAATGATAAATAAGGATCAAGAGATTTATATAAATGGTTAGCTGTGTTAATACAATAAACTCTTTGTGCTTTTATCTATAAAATATTTTTAATGTGTAATAACAGAGACAGTGATGTGTGTCATCCCTTAAGAGAGCTGAATTCATGAGGCAAATTCTACAAAGGCCATTTCTTCTAAGAACTAAGTCCCAAATGTCGGTAGACTCCAACATGTGCACATCTGAGCATGGGGTGAGGATGGGTAGAGCAGCTCTTTCAACTCTGCCCCCAGATGTAGAGAACTGAAAGAGAGTTGAGTTAAAGCACTTTACACTAACGAATGTTTTTTCATAAAATAAACCATTTACATTTAATAAGTGTATAAATTAGTTAACTATTCTCTATCAATAATTGGTTCTCAACGCCAACTGTAAATCAGAATACTGTGAAGTATTTTCAAAATATATGACATTCCCATGGAATATTTCCAGATAGATATATTAATATCTAGGTCCCAATTCAGTCCTTCTAAATCAAAATCCTCAGGCATGTGACCTAAGCACCTGTATTTCGAGTAAAGGCTAAGGAAATTCTGATAAACAGCTAGGTTTCTGAACAAAGGCCATAATACCTGGACAAATAGTCTCTCTCTCTCTTTCTCCCTCTCTCTCTCAGAACCAATCAGTGGGCCCATTTTTCCACAGCCCTTTTAGCAAAGGATTTAAACCTGTTATTTTAGCTAACTAAATAAGTATAAAGTGTTATTTCCTAGCTGCTACATTTAATAAGTGTACTAATTAAAAAGCATCATTACGATGCATACTTTTTTAAAAGCAGCAAAAAAAAAAGAAAGCCAGAAAAGAAAACTTGAAATAATCTAAATATTCATCATTTTCAGACTGGTCAAATAAATAATTGTACTTCCTCACAAAGGAAAACTATGCTACTGTTTTTTTAAAAAAGCAGAGTTCTATGTAAAAATAAGAAACAGCTGAAAAATATATTGTTAAAAGATAGATGTGAGGTACAGTACAGTGTGTTCATTATGTTACAGTTATGCTCCACCCTGCTCACCCCATCTCCTGCTTGTATATTCATAGACTATTTCTGGAAGGTGACACTAGAAACTGGTAACCCTAGTTGCCTCTGGATATGGAACTTGATTAATTGGGGTTATAGTGATAGGTAAAAGTATAGATTGACTTTTCAATATACACCCAGGCAGATCACCTGAGGTTAGGAGTTCTAGACCAGCCTGGCCAACATGGTGAAACCCTGTCTCTACAAAATTACAAAAATTAGCCGGGCATGATGGTGGTTATCTGTAATCCCAGCTACTTGGGAGGCTGAGGCTGGATCATCGCTTGGGCCCGGGAGGCAGAGGTTGCAGTGAGCCGAGATTGCGCCATTGCACTCCAGCCTGGGTGACTGAGCAAGACTCTGTCTCAAAAAAAAAAAAAAAAAAAAAAAAAAAAAAAAAAAATTTTTTTTTTTTTTTTTTTTTTTTTTTTTTTTTTTTTTTTTTTTTTTTTTTTTTTTTTTTTTTTTTTTTTTTTTTTTTTTTTTTTTTTTGGAGTCAGAATTTTGCTCTTGCTGCCCAGGATACAGTGCAATGGCGCCACCTCGGCTAACTGCTACCTCTGCCTCCTGGATTTAAGCAATTGTCCTGCCTTAGCCTCCCAAGTAGCTGGGATTACAGGCATGCACCGCCATGCCGGGCTAATTTTGCATTTTTAGTAGAGACAGGGTTTCTCCATGTTGGTCAGACTGGTCTCGAATTCCCGACCTCAAGTGATCCGCCTGCCTTGGCCTCCCAAAGTGCTGGGATTACAGGAATGAGCCACCGTGCCCGGTTCTACCCTCTGATTCTTATTTGCCTTCTATTTATGGAAAAAAATTGATACAATACTACTAGGAAACAGATGGTACATTCAGAATGGATGACTAGGCCGGGTACACTGGCTCATGCCTCTAATCCCAGCATTTTGGGCGGCTAAAGTGGGAGAACTGCTTGAGGCCAGGAGTTTAAGACCAGCCTGGAGATGGTGAGACCCCATTGCTACAAAAATAAAGTAAAAATTAGACAGGTGCAGTAGTGCACGCCTGTGGTCCCAGCTACTCAAGAGGCTAAGGTGTAAGGATGGCTTGAGCCCAGGAGGTCAAGGCTGTAGTGAGCTGTGATTGTACCACTATACTCCAGTTTGGGCCACAGACTGAGCAAGACCCCATTAAAAAAAAAAAAGAAAGAAAAAAGAATTACTAAAGAGAGTTTGATAAAAGGACTACTTACAAAGATGTCTTTTCCTCTTAAAATCAGGAACAAGACAAGGATGTCCATTTTTATTTAACATTGTACTGTAGGTTCTAGCTAGTGAAATAAGGCATCTAGATGGGAAAGGCAGAAATAAAAAAAAATATTCTTATATAGCAAGTGTGCTGATAATAAATTTTTGAACTTTCAGCTTTTGTATGTCTGAAAAGATTAATTATCCTACTTTTATTTTTGAAAGCTATTTTGAAAGATATTTTTCCTGATTGACAAGCTTTTTCCCCCTTGCAATATTTTATTTTTTTTCAGAGGCAGGATCTCACTATGTTGCCCAGGCTTAAGTACGGTGGCTATTCATAGGCATGATCACCACTGATCAGTGCAGGAGTTTTGACCTGATCTGTTTCTGACCTGGTTCTGGTTCACTCCTCCTTAGGCAACCTGGTAGTCCCCCACTCCCAGGAGGTCACCATATTAATGCCAAATTTAGTGCAGACACCCAGTCAGCATAGCACATTACAGCTCAGAACTTCTGGACTCAGGGGATCCTTCTGCATCAGCCTCCCCAGTAGCTGGGACGACAGGCATGCACCACCACTCCTGGCCCCTTGCAGTACTTTTAAGATGTTGCACTGTCGTTTCATTTGTATTGTTTCTAACAAGAAATCTCTTGCATCTTTATCTTTGTTCCTCTATATGTAATATGTCTGATTTATCTTGAAACGGAGTCTTGCTCTGTTGCCCAGGCTGGAGTGCAGTAGTGTGATCTTGGCTCGCTGAAATTTCCACCTCCCGAGTTCAAGTGATTCTCCTGCCTCAGCCTCCTGAGAAGCTGGGACTACAGGTGCATGCCACCACTCCCGGCTAATTTTTTTTTTTTTTTTTTTTGTATTTTTAGTAGAGATGGGATTTTGCTTTAAATCAATCCAATCCTGAAGAATTTTTAGATTGCATGAGAAATCTCTTTGATAAAGCACATATACTTCTGCCTTCATACCTGATACCTCTTTTGATGCCACGTTTAGCCTCAGAAATGCGGGTACCTGCCTTTAGCCACATGACCTCTGGAGAGCATACCAGATATTAGCTTAGCACAATGGTTCTCAAAATAACGTCTCCAGACCAGCAGCATGGCATCACCTAGGAATTTGTTAGAAATGCATTTTTTTTTTTTTTTTTTTTTGACAAGAATCTCTGTCACCCAGGCTGGAGTGCAGTGGCACAATCTTGGCTCACTGCAACCTATGCCTCCTGGGTTCAAGGGATTCTCGTGCCTCAGCCTCCTGCTAGCTGGCACTACAGGCGGGAGCCACCACACCCAGCTAATTTTTGTATTTTTAGTAGAGGCGAGGTTTCCCCGTGTTGGCCAGACTGATCTTGAACTCCTGGCTTCAAATGATCCACCTGCCTCGGCCTCCGAAAGTGCTGAGATTACAGGTGTAAACCACTACACTCAACCAGAAATGCAAATTTCCAAGCCCTACTCCAGTATACTGAATCAGAAACTCTGGGGAAAGGATCCAGTGATCTGTGCTTTAACAAGCCCTCCAGGTGATTCTGATGTACTAAAGATTAGAATTTCTGTTGGAGAACTAGAGGAAGGAGGAAGCTGATTATCCTCTAATGGCAAAAGCAACTTCAGCAAGAGGGTAATAACTATGTTGCAGGAAAAGTGGCAACTTCAGAAGGAAATGAGCATGTGTGAGGGAGTGAAGTGGGAGAAACAGGTGGCAAGGGGGCTGAAAAGAGTAAAGTGTAAACATACAGGGATTGGAGCAAAAGAGATACCCCTAAAAGGCAAAGGAAGAAAATGTTGGCTCAAGCACATGGAGTCAGAGGAAGAGGACACAAAGTTCTGGAGGTATGTTGTATGCATGGTGCACACACGTGTCTACTTTTTGAGAACCAAGGGGGAAAGATCTCCCTCAGTGAAGGGTGAAAATAATGGTAAGACTGTGAGGCAGCTGTGGACCTTTCCACGGTAGTATCACCAGTACCTTTTTTTCAAGTAATTTTGAAAAACTGTGTTCTTTTTAATGCATTTTTAAGTTGACTTTTAAATTTTTTTCATCATAAGTTTAAAGCATTGGAAAGGATATAATTTCCAGCATATTATAAATAAATCTATTTCATCACTCTTTTAAGTTTTTCCATTGCTCTCTAAAATACCAGAGTATCTTGATATCCACCTCATCCACTTTAAAACTTTATAACAAGCTCAGCTTTCACAGTTGAAATTTTTATAAGGTTTTCTTTTCTTCTTGAACTTGTGTTTCCATCTCACCTCCTCCATAGACTTTTACCTAATATAGTATATTTCTATACTTGAGGTCTTTTATTGATCTCCTTACCATTCTTTAACAACAATGAAAATATATAGACAGGTGTAAACTGAAAGTTAAAAAAATCCTGTGACCATAAAACTCTAAAAATTGAAAGTTTTTTTTTTTTCTTTTTCAAATGGAGTCTCACTCTGTCATCCAGGCTGGAGTGCAGTGATGCTATCTTGGCTGACTGACACCTCTGCCTCCCAGGTTCAAGCAATACTTGTGCCTCAGTCTCCCACGTAGCTGGGATTACAGGTGTGCGCCATCACACCTGGCTAATTTTTGTATTTTCAGTAGAGGTGGGGTTTCACTATGTTGGCCAGACTAGTCTTGAACTCCTAACCTCAGGTGATCCAACCACCTCAACCTCCCATAGTGCTGGGATTACAGGCATGAGCCACCTCGCCTTGCTGAAAAGGGTTTTTTGTTGTTGTTGTTCTTTGGGTTTTCTTTTTTCATTGAGCCACTAAAACAATTATTAGGAGTGCACAAGAGAGCAAAATAGCCTACTTTATCACAAATTTTAATAATCTTATTAAACCTATAAAGTAATATTTAATTGGAACTGCTTCTCTTAATGAAAAAGATTGAAAGGCAGCTTATATATCTTGATTAAAGCAATTGTCATAATGTTCCTTTGTTTGTTGCTTGGAGGTTTAACACTTTCAGGTGATGTGCATTTAAATCTTACAGCTTCACCAGTTGCACATCTGTAAGATTTTACATGTTTTTCTTCTGTAAAGTAGAACTATTGTGAAATACGAGGAGGAAAATGAAAATCCCAACTGCAGGTGCATAGTCAGATCAGTTTTAAGAAGGAGTTCATATGGAACTTGAGGATCTGGAAATCAGTTTTCTTAAAACTACCCATTGCCTCTGTACCCCTTGGCAAGTCTTCAGATACATCTAGGGGCACTTCAATATGAAGATTCCTGTGTGTGAATAGGGTTCTGGCCTGGAAGTCAGAAGGCCTTTGAGTTTTGCTCATGTCACATTGGTTATGGAATCTTGTGCTAAGAAGGAGGGAATAAACTTGTTGAGTTTCTACCATGTGACAGGCACTGACTAGGTGCCTTCACATTTTATTTGTTCAATACACATAGCAACTACATAAGGCAGATGTGATGATCATTTTTAAATGGGAAAACTGAGGTTCAGGAGGGGAAGAGCCTAGTTAAATGCTATACAATTAGGTAATAATGGATTCAGGGTTTAATCCCGGTTTTGACTCCTAAAGCTCATGCTGCTGTCACTTGGCAACAGTGCTCCCTGAAAAATTTTCCCACTGCGGGCCTCAGTTCATTTACCTATGAAATTAAGGGAGATGAGCTAGAAGAACCCTGAAGTCACTTCCAGATTTGGCATCCTATGAGTCTGTGGGAGGTAGAGGCCAGGGCTGGAGATGAAAGGGCTTCTCAAAGATTCATACCCCAAGAGATAGGGGACAATACAGAAGAGATCCAGAAATTTGCCAGACCTAATGGTATTTCTGACAGAATCTATACTGGGTTAAAGTTTAAAAAGCTTGACCTGCCATCTAATCCAGGCATACTTAAATGAAAACTGATCTCAAAGAAAATTATTTGCATTTCATAATTAGACACCTAAATGGGAACAAGGACAAAAAAGAAAAAAGCACAAGAAAATACATGTAGCCCTATTTAGGTTCAAGGAAATCAATCCATAACAATGTTTTTGGAGACTGGGTCTTACTATGTTGCTCAGGTTAGAGTGCCATGGGTATTCATAGGCAAAATAATGGCACAGTACAGCCTGAAACTCCTGGGCTCAAGTGATCCTCCTGCCTCAGCCTCCTGAGTAGCTGGTACTTCATTGTTCTTTTTTATATAGTGAGATCTTGTGAACACCTAGTGCAATAATAAGATCTATAAAATGCTTAATTCTAGAGTCAGTTAAACATTACAATGAAAGAGTAATTAACCATATGTTATATTTTAGAATATGTGGATCATATGAATATCATATAGATTTGTTGGGTTTTTAGTTTACATATAATGCATAACATCTTTTCAAAATAGCAGTCTACATTTACCACTTTGACTTCATTGCTACTATTTACTCCTTATTTATCAATTGCTTGCAACCTGGCTCTAAAACTGGAATTATTTTGTCTAAGGTTATTAAACCACCTCCTCATTGATAAACTCAGTAGCATCATGCGAAGTTTTGTTCTCTAGATTTCTGCTGTGTTTGATGTAACTGATTTCTCTTCCTTCTACAATAATGTCTGGCTTTGCCAGATCTGACACTAAACTCATCACGTTTTCCTCATATACCCTGAGGCTTCCCCTCTCTCTCTTTCTGGGAGATTTGTTCTCCAAATACCCATTTTGTGTAGTCATTCTTAAAAGTTTTTTTCTCAGTCTTGTCTTTTTTCAGTTTAAATGATAATCAAAATTCTCATTCTCTGGGGAAAGCTTCAAGCATCTCTGTTGATGACTCACACATCTGTATTTCAGTTTGCACTCCAGAGCCAAAGAACTAAACAATTTTCAAACTGCTTGCTAGATGTCCTCAGGTCTTCAAATTCCACATATCCCAAACTAAATGCTTTATTATCACCTTAATGTCTGATCCTTCTCCCAAATTTCCTACCTTAGTCATGGAGCTACCATCCTTTCAGTCATCCTGGCTAGAAATCTTGCTGCCTTTGAACTTGCCCAATTTCTAGACAGCAACTTGGGAAAAAAATGTATAAAAGACCTCAGAAGAGTCATATGCTTGTTTCAAAGACAGTGAGGTAGGGAGAATTGATTCCTAATTCATACATGGTCTGGAGGGAGAGGCATCCATTGAGAAAGTGTCACTAAACCAGTAGATTGCAAGTCCCATTGACAATGCCTCAGATATGTTTTTCTTTTTGCTCTTTCTTGCTGGCCACACCGCTCCAGTTCAATACCTTGTATCTTTTGTCCTGGATTACTGTAAGAGTCTCCTAAATGTAAGGTCCTGGGCTTGGTTTTCAAAGTCTACCTGTACAAGTCAGAACAGGAAAGAGGTGAGCAAGCAGTAGAACACAGCAATGGGTGAAGGGAATGGAAAGGAGGTGGTTAGCTGACAATCAGAGAAACATGAGGCAGTTGGACGAAGTGGACCTCAACAAAGTTAGTGCCATCTTGGGTCACACTGTAACACCTAGAATAAGAGAGCTGATAGGACCTCTCTAATTTGAGGGGGGTCACAGAGTTTGAATATTGCCTTCTGTTCTTGCAACAACACACTAAAAGAAATAGACAAAACAGAGCTTATTTGAGAGAGTGATTAGGAGAGTGAAAAGGCCTAAAGTTATTTTTTATGTGGAATTGTTGACTAACTGTAGATACTTAACTTAAAAAAGATAAAAGAGGAGTATTATAGTTGTCTTTATATATGTAAAGTACTATCTTGTGGAAATCATCCAATAACTTTATAGATGTGAGAGCTGTCCTGAGATGAAATGCATTCAACAAATATTGATTGTATGCCTACAATGCTAGGCACTGGGGATACATGACAGATAAGTCAGTCTCTGCCATCGAGGAACTTAAATTCTACTATGATAGACAATAAGCAAATAAACAAATAAATGGGCACTATAACTTCAGACAGTGATGGGACTGGCTGCCATAGGAGACAATAATGTATGTGACGTTAGAACTGTTTGAGCCCAGTTTTGATGATGACTTGGCAGAGCTTTAGGCATTGGATGGGTTACTAAATTAGATGACCTTTGGAGATATTCAATTTCCAGATTTTATGATTTTGCCTTTCTACTATCACTTACCAAATTAGGACTTCTTATCATATACCCTAAAGCTTAGAAACTCCAAACTCCTTGCTATTCCAGGAACAAACCCTGCACTGAGGTTAGTGAGTCAGTAGTGACTCAGTGTGAGTATTTGCCCATGTGGTTCCCTTGCCTGGAATGTCTTTCTTTCACTTTTCCACCTCTCAAAATCCTACTTGTCCGAAAAGGCCCAACTGAAAAATAAACTTTTTAATCAAGCCTCCTATGTATCACCAACACATGCTGCTTCACCCTCTGGACCCAGTGGCACTTAGCTTGTAGTTAAGCACACACTGTGTTTTACCTGTATTGGAATTCATTATTTCTCAGTCTATTTTGACTAGCTTCTGATTTTCTTGCAGGCAGGGACCACATCTTCTTATTTTATAATCTCCCATAGTGCAAATCTCCTAGCACAGGGCTTTGCACCAAGAAGATATACGAATGTCACACCAGGCAGTAAGTTACTTATTGTTATCCAGACTGAATTAGACATGATCACTGCTGAAGTGAGAAAGATAATAGTCTATTGGTATAATTAAGAACCAGGTGCCATGGCTCATGCCTGTAATCCCAGCACTTTAGGAGGCCAAGGCAGGCAGATCACCTGAGGTCGGGAGTTCGAGACCAGCCTGACCAACATGAAGAAACTCGGTCTCTACTAAAAATACAAAATTAGCTGGGCATGGTGGCACATGCCTGTAATCCCAGCAATTTGGGAGGTTGAGGCAGGAGAATTGCTTGAACCCAGGAGGTGGAGGTTGCGGTGAACCGAGATCACGCCATTGCACTCCAGCCTGGGCAACAAAAGCAAAACTCCATGTCAAAAAAAAAGAAAGAAAGAAAAGAAAAAAAGTTTTCTCCCAACTTCTGCTGTATCCCTTTCTACTTACTAGGTGTGTGTGACCCCAGGCAAGTTGCCTAACATCCTCATGCCCGAGTTCCTTCATTTGTACAATGCAATCATAGTGCCTACTTATGAAGCACCTTTTTCATAAGGCTGTTTCAAGGATTAAGTGTAATAATCCATATCAAGTGTGAGTACAGTATCTACCAGGTAATTAGTCCTCACTAAATATTAGCAATTATTATTATTGACCTTAGGCTTTGCTGCCCTTCCATAGCTCTGTGGTTTGAAAGTATGGCTTGAGGGTATGAAAAATAAAACATTTTGAACAGAAATAACAAGAGAAGGTAAATGATTGACCTTATATTATGTACATTTTCTATCATCCTATCAGGCAAAGATAATTTGAGATACAAAATTAAGAGGGAAGCCTCTACGTGTATTGAATTTGAAAATAGTATAATAGAAAGACTGAATATAGATAACACCATGATCCCCTGCAGGGGATGGAAATTAGACCTTCCCTTGACAGATTAGAAAACAGGTGGTCCAAAGCCATACAGCTAAGGGTGAGAATGGCAGGCTTCTCAGCTACTGCTCTCCCCGCTGCATTCTGTGGTTTCCCAGTTGCATGACTGAGGCCAGCACAGATTGAAGATGCTGTTACTCCAAAGCCTTATAGGCCCCAAGACTTTTTTACTGCTAGCACACTATAGGCAGCAATCCTAATTTCGGACAACTGGGGCTGAGGCTGATAGTCTTCTGGCCTTAGGGACAATTGACTCAGGTTCAGGAGGGCTGGGGCCTGCAGGTAGAGGTTGTCTGGGGCTTTATCTGTGAAAGCCTGGAGACATAACAAAGGCAGAGAACCTCAGGCCTGTCTGAAGTGTATTTAACCCAGTATTAGTAAGAGGACAGTGTACACTTCTGCATCTATGTGTCAGGAAGACAAACCCTGGAATGAACCCAGATGTGCCCCAAATGCCAAAACCAAGTAAAAAGGATTTTCAAGCTATGTTTGGGAGCAAGAAGCAAAAATTACAAAGGGGTAGCCCTCACCATCTTGCTGTTTGAGAAGTTTTTTTTTTTTTTTTTTTTTTTTTTTTTTTTTAAATTTTTTTTTTTTTTTTTTTTTTTTTTTTTAGACAAAGTCTTGCTCTTTTCACCCATGTTGGAGTGCAGTGGCACGATCTTGACTCACTGCAACTTCCGCCTCCCTGGGTTCAAGTGATTTTCCTGCCGCAGCCTTCCGAGTACCTGGGATTACAGGTGCTTGTCACCATGCCCAGTTAATTTTTGTATTTTTAGTAGAGACAGGGTTTTACCATGTTGGCCAGGCTGGTCTCAAACTCCTAACATTAGGTGATCCACCTACCTAGGCCTCCCGAAGCGTTGGGATTACAGGCGTGAGCCACAGTGCCCAAACAAGAAGTGTGTAGTATTAATAAAGAATTGAAACAATGCAGAGCTACTTTGACCTCAAGCAAGGGAATGATGTTCAACTGGAAAGGCTAGAATAAACAGAGAGAAGAAATTGAAGCCCACCTGAGGGAGGAGATAATAAAAGCACATGTTGCTGCTTTTTCTGAGTTTTTGGGCTTGAAATAATTACATATCAAGGGACTGCCTAATCAGTATTTATGTTTAATACATTATGTTTATATAGGGCTTTTCTGTTACAGAAAGTTGGTCATTTCAACAATTGATTAATTCAATTCAATAAACATTCATTGAGCTTTACTCAGATACAAAGCACAGCCACTTTTCCCCACTCAAATTGGATGACATGACCTCTACACATGTCTTTCCTAAACATATATCTAACACACTGCTTCTCCTCCTGGGTTACGGAGGGCTCTTGATGCACCTGTGCTACGTGCCAGGAGAGTGAAGCTGTGGATGACATGAAGCATCTTCCTGAGGAATGAGTTACTGGAGGATTTAGGTGTGTACGTGTATGGGAGAGGGAGAGGTGTGCACTTTTATATGAAAAAAAAATAGCTATTTTGTAGAGTAGAGGACAAAGTCTGTTCCATAAGGCTGCTTTTAGGCTTCATTATGGGCAGGTCCGGGTGCAATAGGATAGTTTTTTAGTGGTAAGGATTGAAAAGCACTAAATCTGAACCTGGGCACTCAGACTAATGCAGTAACTTGTAGGCAAATTAAAATTTTATTATCCTGGCAGGGTGGTGCACACCTGTAGTTCCAGTTACTTGGGAGGTTGAGGTGGGAGGGTCACTTGGGCCCAGGAATTCTGGGCTTTAGTGTACTATGCTGATCCAGTGCCTGCACTAAGTTCTGTATCAATATGGTAACCTCAGGGGATGGGTGACCAGCAAGTTGCCTAAGGAGGGGCAAACTGGCCCAGGTTGGTAAAGAAACAGGCCAAAACTCCCAAGCTCATCAATATTGAGCTGTGAATAGCCACTGCACACCAGCTGAGCAATATCACTGTCTCTAAAAGAAAAAAAAAAAAAAAAAAACAAAACCAAAAAATTTACTAAGTTATGTTCCATTTAATTGGAATTTGTAATAATCTGAATAAGTCCTATAGTCTGGGTATATTCATAATGGAAAAATAATGATGAAATGCTTTGTCTTTTCAGTTCTATGGTGATTTAAATACCAAAGAAAACATTTTAAAAACCTCAAATACATTATAAGTAATTTATGTTCAAATATTGAATGCACAAATTTTAAGTATCCTTATCTACTTACCAAAGCAGATGTGGAAAGTTGATCAGTCTCATTTGAATTACATTACATATTTGAATATTTATAAAACTTCCTTTGATTTATTTAAAATATTCTTTTTTTCCATTTATTTATTTTATTGCATTTTAGGTTTTGGGGTACATGTGAAGAACATGGAAGATTGTTGCATAGGCACATACGTGGCAGTGTGATTTGCTGCCTTCCTCCCCATCACCTACATCTGGCATCTCTCCCCTTGCTGTCTCTCCCCAACTCTCTACTCCCCTAAAATATTCTTATAATCAAGGCTTTTCCTTCACTGCTTCCCTCTTCTTGCCATTCATGATAATCAGTAAGGTTTAGATCACTAACCACTCCCCATTTCCTACCACATAAATCTTCCAAAGAAGGTGTGGTTTCCTAGCTTCAAATTGGGCAAGTTGTAATAGCCTCACTGCATCGAGGTTCCACAACATGATTATCCTTGAAATGACCACATTAGCTTCAATTCTGAGGGGAAAACTTGGCAAACAATAGTAATTCGATGAGCCATTTCCCATCAAAACCCTAACATGTGGTAATCATTTCTTGTCGGGAATAATTTATTCAATTTAGGTTGAAAAAGATTGTCACAAATTTCCTTTCTATATAGTAAAACAAAACAAAAAAAGCAAGCAAACATTTGCACATTCATTCTCAGCTTTAGTGAATTCCCTACTATGAGGGTGGCAAGTTCTACATAAAGTTTACTTGCTGCAAACACTGTGTGTAGTTAAGCACATTGGAGTTTTTAATTCTCAACACTGCTTCATCTGTCATTTATCCCATGCCATACTGTTTTCTGGGTACAAGTTCTACTCACCTGGTCCCATGGCTTAGGACCAGAGGAACAAGTTGTGTGCAGAATGGAAAGCATGTTGTCATGGGCACAGTGGAAGGACTGTGTGTGGTCTTGGGAATATTCACCTCACTTCTGTTTCCCCAACTTTGACATGTGAGAGTTGGATATGCACCATCTTTTTGATGACTGTCAGCTCCAACAATGCCTACTTCTACAGTGTGGAGCAGGGAGAGGTCAGATTGGAAAGATGATGGAAGCTGGGGCAGGTAGTTGCAGGAGGAGTTTGAATGCAAGACTGATAAGCTTAGATTTTCCACAATAGACAGAGGTATCAATTTGGGTTTCTGAGGGGCAGACGGAAGTGATGACAGTGGTGTGAGAATTAGATGAATCTGACAAGTGTGTAATACACACTAGAGTGGATTTAGGGATCTCACACATACACTGTAATAGCAAAGTCAAGGCAAACTTCCCCTCATTATTTTTCTCACCCAGAAGGGAAAAGATTCCACCCCAGTCTTCTTGAAAAGAAATACTTAAATAAGAAATTGTAAGCTAAGAGGAAAATTCAGGAAAATTTTTGTTGTCTACCAATAGTCATCTCACCCACATCCCCTACACAAGTACAGGCCTTTAGAGTTTTCAAATAATTTTCACAGGTATTGCCTCATCTCCTTCAAGAATCAAGTATTTTCCAGCAACAGAAACAGTCCTAATCCAGGGCCAAGAAGCAGCAGACCACAGACTCTTTTAGGCCACCTGGTCACATTAGCATTTCTTTATGGAATAGCTTACTGATGGCTACTCAGAGCAGGTACTATTGGGGAGTGGCCATGAGTAACGAAGTATGGAAGGCCATCTACCTCCTGGAGCCACATGAATGGCAAGTGGGTCTCTGGCCTCTTGGACATCCCCATGAGTGTACATTGACTAAGTTATACAGCACAACCTCTTGGGAGATGAGAGTGCCTCCCACAGTCAAGTGCTTTACAGGGCTGCTATCCTCTCATCTGAAGGTAGATTAGGCATATGTTACATGAGAGCTCTCATAGGCAAAGATTGAAAATGACCTGACAATTCCTCTTGATAGGTGTGGCTACCTTAAGTGCTTTGCCTTAACACTTAAGGCTTAAACATCTCCCCTGCAAGGATTTGCCTAGACCAAGATGGTTTCCAATTTTCCAGATCACTAAATAGCAAAATGCCCAGTTCCTACTATCTTATTTTCAGGATAGCCTTCAGCAAGTTCCTCATCAACAGTCTGTAAGGCCATGTCTAATATAGGCTGCCCTCCCTCTTCTGGGTGATAGGAGGCTCTTTTGCCATCCACGATGGAATTTGATTTTTTTTTTTTTTTAGATGGAGTTGCACTCTTGCCAATATCAGCTACTTATAATCTCACTGTCCACTCTTCCAGGTTTTAGAAATCCAGCAATCACCTCTTCCGTCTTCTGTTTCTTTATCAGAAATACCCAATCCATTGCCAAGTTTCTTTCATTTCTTTTTTTTTTTTTGAGACAGTCTCTCTGTCACCCAGGTTGGAGGGCAATGGTGCAATCTAGGCTTACTGCAAGCTCCACCTCCCTGGTTCAAGCCATTCTCCTGCCTTAGCCTCCCGAGTAGCAGGGATTACAGGAATGTGCCACCATACCCGGCTAATTTTTGTATTTTTGGTGAAGACAGGGTTTCATCAAGTTGGCCAGGCTAGTCTCGAATTCCTGACCTCAAGTGATCCACCCACCTCATCTTCCCAAAGTGCTGGGATTATAGGCATGAATCATGGCGCCTAGCCTTGATTTTTTTTTGGCAAATCATCATTTGGCTGTCAGCATAGTATGTATCCTCTTCCTAAAGCAAGGCAATCCTAATTTTGGCAGGGAACAAGTTTTTTTTTTAGGGAGAATGATGAAGCTTCTTTCATAAGTAATCATTTGGATGCCAATAGATTATAGCTTCAACACTGAAGTTCAAGGCAAAGGTTCAGTCTTTTAAATGGGAACCTGGCAAAAGCACTGAGATTTGTCCCCAGATTCACTGGGTCCTGGGCCACTTTCCAGAGGGGAAAAAAATCTATTAGATTGTTTGTAAGGCTTCAGCCAGTCTCTAAAATTTGCAACTTTTGACTCATTCCCTTTGGAGATAAGTTTTGCTGTATCTTTGATAAAATCCTACAGGTTACCATTAACCCTGCAAATGTACAAAATATCAGCATGGATTATTTCAATTTGGTTTGTCTTGCCCTGTCGCCTGGGCTGGAGTACAGTGGCATGATCTTGACTCACTACAACCTCCACCTTCTGGTTTCAAGGGATTCTCCTGCCTCAGCCTCCCAAGTAGCTGGGATTACAGGCATGTACCACTGTGCCCGGCTAATTTTTTTATTTGTTAGTAGAGATGGGGTTTTGCTATGTTAGCCAGGCTGGTCTCAAACTCCTGACCTCAAGTGATATGCCAGCCTTGGACTCCCTAAATGCTGGGATTACAGGCATGAGCCGCCGAGAGTTTGTACTTTTTCTGTGAGGAAGATTCCAAACTACTGCTTCTATTAGAAAGTAATGCAAATCTTAATTTAGGTAGAAGACAGCCACTTCTTGGCTTCCAGAGTGATCATCATACTGGCCTCAAGTTACTCCTTCAAGTCATTACTGGGGCAGGGGGTGTCAGGACAATTTCTGTTTGCTTTCAAGAGAAACATTCAGTATCCTCATACCTTCTGAGTGTACTGTTACCTACTTCTAACTCCTGATTTCCTTAGCTTAAGTATTCTATCTATTCAAAGTTGCCCTGCAATCAGTGTGAATTTACCTTCATAATTCTGACTCTACATGTTGTAGAGGCCTCTAAAGTCTTCTTAATTATGAATCTAATATTTTTTGCAGTCTTTAAAAAAATCATTATAATGGTCTACTGTCTCCCTTCTTTGACCTTTCTACTATTTCCACATCTTCACGGTCCTTAAAAGTGAGAGAGTCTCAATTTTGTTATCTAATTGTACTGTTTCTCATCTGCCTCGTCCATCCTTATAAAGTTAGTGATCAACCCCATGTGGGATTGTTCTCTTGATATAGCTCCAGATTTCCTTCTTGGCACTGGTCTGAACCCTCCTCCTGCTTTGGGGATGGCACATAAATATCCTACTGGAATCTGTTAACAAAAGAGGCCTATAGTCGCCTGGGGTAGCTGCAGTTTTTGATTGTCCAGTGTGCTGTAGCAGCCTTTCATCTTTAAAAATTTTTTGTAATGGAACTCTTCTTTCTTGTGGGGACATTTTCTACAAGGGTGGGTATATGGGATGGATCTGACCAGTACAGTATTTCATTCCTCACTTCAGCTATGCCCTGAACTCTTATGTATGTACACATGCCCTCATTTTCTTGGTATTCATCATATGCTACCTTGGGCCAGTAACAATTCATCCATCCATTCACTCAACAAATATTTGTTGAGGACCTTCAAAATACCTAGCCTATATATTTTTTCTTCTAAACCAGATTAAAAATTCTTCAGGGTGCTGATGTCTTGTATTCTTTTTTAAAAATTCACCCTTGAACAGGCAACCTACAGAATGGGAGAAAATTTTTGCAATCTATCCATCTGACAAAGGGCTAATATCCCGAATCTACAAAGAACTTAAACAAACTTACAAAAAAAACAGTTGCTTTCAGTGGGTGAAGGATATGAACAGACACTTCTCAAAAGAAGACATTTATGCGGCCAACAAACCTATGAAGAAAAATTCATCATCACTGGTCATTAGAGAAATGCAAATCAAAACCACAATGAGATACCATCTCATGCCAGTTAGAATAGCAACCATTAAAAAGTCAGGAAACAACAGATGCTGGAGAGGATGCGGAGAAATAGGAACACTTCTACTGTAGGTGGGAGTGTAAATTAGTCCAACCATTGTGGAAGACAGTGTGGAGATTCCTCAAGGATCTAGAACCAGAAATACCATTTTACCCGGCAATCACATTACTGGTATATACCTAAAGGATTATAAATCATTCTACTGTAAAGACACATGCACACATATGTTTATTGCAGCACTGTTCACAATAGCAAAGACTTGGAACCAACTCAAATGCCCATCAATGATAGACTGGATAAAGAAAATGTGGCACATATACACCATGGAATACTATACAGCCATAAAAAAGATGAGTTCACGTCCTTTGCAGGGACATGGATGAAGCTGGAAACAATCATTTTCAGCAAACTAACACAGGAACAGAAAACCAAATGGTGCATATTCTCACTCATAAGTAGGAAGTTGAACAATGAGAACTCATGGATACAGGGAGGGGATCATCACACACTGGAGCCTGTCAGAGGGTTGGGGGTTAGAGGAAAGATAGGATTATGATAAATACCTAATGTAGATGACGGGGTGATGGGTGCAGCAAACCACAATGGCACAGGTGTACCTAGGTAACAAACCTGCATGTTCTGCACATGTATCCCAGAGCTTTATATATACTTAAAAAAAAGAGCAAAAAATAAGCTTGAACAACAATGCATAACTGCATTGCCTTATCCTTAGCAAATAACGAAATACACATTCTTAATTTTTCACAGTAATATATAAGTGGGTATAGTTATCCCCATTTTCAGATGTAAAAACTCTTAATACAATTAAAGTAACCAAATTGAAATCATTTAACTGGTTAATAGCAGAGACAGTATCTGAACTCAGGTCTGAGTCAAGACTATCTTATAAGGCCCCTTCACCCAGTGATAAATAATACCAAAAATAAAAACATTGTAAAGTTAGAATTTGAAAAACTAAAATTACCTATAAATTTATATCCTAAACACTTTTAACATTTTAAGGGATATTGTTCCTCATTAGTTATGAAAGTGTTCACTTTGCTTAATTCAAGCTCCCCAAAATCATATGGAAATCATTTAAACTGCAACATGTTTTCTTCTAAAATGGTAATGACCCTAGCCCCTCATACTAAATTGTTACTTGCATGTAGCATTTAAGCACACACATAATGTAATTTGAAAATAAAAGCTATCTTTTGAAAAAAAATTCACTCTCATTGAGTACAATACTTTGCACATAATAGGTATTTAGTCAGTGCTCACTAATTAAATTACAATTACAATCATACCTCTAATCTGCTTAGACTCTATATGTACACTTTTCCTTTTAAAAAATCTTGTATCCATATATCAAATGTCACAAACATTGTTCTGTATTCCAAGAGTATCTGTTTCCAAGGCATCTATTTATTTCAATACAATTATTAAACAACAATTACTACAAATCATATAGAGGAGTAAACAGTTAAATGAGAAAAAGGACCATGAGAAAGAAGAGGAAGTCACATTATAAATTACTTTCATTTTATGAGAGACATCTCTTGCCTACTCAGAGCATACACTCATGCCTTTTCTTTAATATTATTCCAAGAACATAGTGGAGTGTCATGTATCTGAGGCTGCTCAATACTTTTTCATTGATGTGGTAAAGTTGAGTTAGCAAAGGTTAATTATAGTTTTCTGTGCTTCCTTTTTTTTTTTTGAGACAGGGTCTCTGTCACTCAGGCTGGAGTGCAGTGGCACAATCACAGCTCACTGCAGGCTTGACCTTCTAGACTCAAGTGATCCTCCTGCACAGCCTCCGAAGTAACTGGGAATACTGGTGTCCATTATCACACTTAGCTACTTTTTGTTTTTGTAGAGACAGGGTCTTACCATGTTGCTCAGGCTGGTCTCAAACTCTCGTGCTCAAGTGACCTGCCTGTCTTGGCCTCCTAAAGTGCTGGAATTACAGGCGTGAACCACTGTACCCAACCCATGCCTCCATTTTGTGATCTGTAAAATGGGAGTAGTATTACCTGTTTTGCCCACTTTATAGGCTTTGATGCACAACTACTACTATAATGTTCATTATAAACTATTAAACACTATATAAAAAGTAGAACCCCAGAGTTTCCTCTTAAGCAAATGTATTAGTCCATTTTAATGCTGCTGATAACAGACATACCTGAGACTGGGAAGATAAAGAGGTTTAATAGGACTTACAGTTCCACATGGCTGGAGAGGCCTCAGAATCATGGCAGGTGAAAGGCACTTCTTACATGGTGGCAGCAAGAGAAAATGAGGAAGAAACAAAAGCAGAAACCCCTGATAAACCCATCAGATCTTGTGAGACATATTCACTATCATGACAATAGTACAGAAAAGACTGGCCCCCATGATTCAATTACCTCCCACTGGGTCCCTCCCATGACACATGGGAAATATGGGAGCACAATTCTAAATGAGATTTGGGTGGGGAAACAGCCAAACCATAGTACTTGCTGCAAGTATGGCTGTGTCCCCACCCAAATAACTTGCTGATATGGTTTGGCTGTGTCCCCATCCAAATCTCAACTTGAATTGTAGCTCCCAGAGTTCTCATGCATTGTGGGAGGGACCTGGGGGGGAGGTGATTGAATAATGGGGGCAGGTTTTTCCCATGCTGCCCATGAGTTGTGATGGTTTTATAAAGAGGAGTTCCTCGGCACACACCCTCTTGCCTGCAGCCATGTAAATGTCCTCCTCCTTTGTCCTCTGTCATGATTGTGAGGCCTCCCCAGCCATGTGGAACTGTGAGTCCATTAAATCTTTTTCCTTTATAAATTACCCAGTCTCAGGTATGTTGTTATTAGCAGCATAAAAAGGAATACAGCAAGGTTTAGGTTCTTAAAATAGCATTTTAGGTGCAAATTACATACTTTCAAAATTACCCTTTACAAGATCTTTAATATGAATAAATTTAGTCAGGCCAGTTTTTCTCCAGTATTGGAATATAACACTGTTTCTGTGGTTGAGCAACAGATGAAGAATTGTATTTGATTTGCATATATGGGTTATGTTGTTAAAAAAAAAAAAAAAAAAAANAAAAAAAAAAAAAAAAAAAAAAAGCCCTGAACTGTGTTTTTAAAAACTATCAATACTCTCATTTCCATGAAATGATCACACAAATAAGAACCATGTGGAAATGGGGACCACCAATGAGGAAACAGCAAATGTACCTCTCATTCTCATATTCTATATGACCTAAAAAATTGATAATGAACTAATTATGAATAGTTTTGCAATCCATATTTCATTGGCTCCTACCTTTGCCTGCTGATGCCGAACTTCAGCTCCTTGCAAAATGCCCTGCCCATAATTTCCAAGAGACCCTACACAGTGTTTTACATGGGCTCAAGAATGAGGCATATTTGCGGCCACGTGGATATCTGCTGCTAAGTTTTCTTCAGCACTTCCGGTACTCATCAGTGAGCCAGCCCCATTAAGCCAGGTCATTACCACGTGCTGATGGACATCTTCATGATTTCCGTTGTGGTCCTCAGATAATCAAAATGCTTCTTTTTTCTGTAATCTCCGATACTGCAAAACTGTGCCATCATTTTCTGCACAAGTGGGGACAAGCCCCAACCTCTCATCTTTGGATTACATTGTGTGGTATAATAACAATTTTAGTGCACTCCAATTTCTGCTCTTGGTATTTTCCTAGAGGACTCCACGAGGCTGTATTAAAATATGAATCTTCAAGTTATGTGAGGTGTTGTTTCCTCAATCCAAGTGTTAATAGCTGGCATGGCATGGGCACTGGCCAACGGGAACACTGGCTGGTGCACTGTAGCTGTGCAAATTGACCGAAAAGCAGCCTGGCCAACCCCCACCTCTCTGTCATCCACACTTCTTGGCAGTCTTTCTGCCAAAACCCTTATGTAAATCACCTCTTGGCAACCTGAACCTACCAATTTGCCAGATACGCCACGACATGTTTGAAGCCTGGTGGTGAACGGAGACTTGTCCCAAGCTGTGATTCTCTGTTATATTTGAATGCATCTAATTAAGACATTTTGATACGCAAATTATATTGTAGAACCAATAATAGGAAAAAAATTAATGTAAGAAAAAATCCAGAAAAGCAACAAATTAATAAGACAACTTTTTTCGGGGAGTATTTTCTCAGAGTGCTTGTCCATATGCAGATATTTTATAAAATTGTAACTTTAATGGTTATAATTGTTTTGTTTTTAAAATTACAATCACACTACTCATTTTGCCAACATTTACCGAGTTCCCACGATGTGCACAACATTGACTGAGATCAAGAGAAATGCCTTACACCTCCATGTAATTCCGTTTATACTGGAAGAAAGTTAGATAACGAAGGCAAAGCTTGTGCGTGTCCTCATTTGGCAACTGCCTGTTGATGAATGTTTTTTTCCCCTAGATGGTTTCTCTGGTGCTTAGAAGTACTTCACTTTAACTCCTCTCATGCCAGATTAAAATCTTAATCTCCATAGAATAGTTTGCCTACTCAGAGTTCAGCTGACATGGCTGTATAAGAGATTTGTTTTTAATTCTAAAAGGGTCCAAGACCCTTTGGCCTTGGTAATATTTTTAAAATGCAGTTGAATAAACCAGTTAGGTTTTAAGACATATAAAGCAGTTTTCTCAACTGCTGTATATTGTTTGCAAGCAAATGTTTTCCACATATGTGGCACAATTCTGGGCACATAGTAGACAACAAGCACTTCCTCGTGGAATTAGGATATTCAATATTGTATCTTTTCATGTGTTGCCCAACGCAGGCCAGCAAAACTTACGAAATTCTATATAATCATATTTAAAGTGCTTAGGGATAAAAAGTAGAATAATTAGAGCACTTTTAATAAGAAGACCAAAAATGAAAACTTCAAATTGTCAAGAAGTGGTTAGAGAAAGTAGAAGTGTACTACATGTTGAGTCCTCAAAAAGAAAAAAAACAGACTGGGTGTGGTGACTCACACCTGTAATCCCATCACTTTGGGGGCCAAGTTGGGAGGACCACTTGAGGCCAGGGGTTCAAGAGCAGTCTAGAAAACATAGGGAGAACCCTGTCTTTAAAAAAAAAAAATTAGCCAGGTCAGGTATGTGCCTGTAAGTCTCAGCTACTTAGGAGACTGAGGCAAGAGGACTGCTTGAGCCCTGGAGGTAGGCTGCAGTGAGCCATGATCATACCTCAGCACTCCAGCCTGGGTGACAGAGCAACAAACTGTCTAAACAACAATAACAACAACAAAAACAAGCAAAAACAAAACAAAACAAAACAATCAGAATTGATATTTTCCTAAGAATCTTAACTGGTCCTAAGAGAGTAGCAAGATTTAGTTAGGGGAATAACGGTTCCTAACTAGTAAAAATTATTATTTTTATCTTCAAGTACCGAACACTACTATTGCATACACAACATACGTTATAAAAATAAAGAACAGCAGCAGCAGCCTGGGAAACATGGCAAGACTCTGTCTCTACAAAGTAATTTTAAAAATTAGCTGGGTATGGTGGCATGCACTTGTAGCCCCAGCTACTGGGTGGGGAAGGGGGTAGTGGTGGGGGCATGGCTGAGGCAGGAGGGTCGACCTGAACCCAGAAGTTTGAGGTTGCAGTGAGCTATGATCGCACCATTGCACTCCAGCCTGGGCAGCAGAGTAAGACCCCATCTCTAAAAATAAAAATAAAAAATAAAGCAGCAGAGATAGTAAAACATTAATGGTTTTATAAGACTGAGCTGTAAACTCTCATAAGAATCCTTTCTGGCTTCATATCTGGCAATTCATACTATTATCTGATCTAAAAGAGAAACACATTCCTTAAGGCTTTGTACATTCTCTCCCATTTCCTTTCAAGATTCCATCCTACAGGGCACAGGAATGAAGCACCTTGATACAATTCAAATAAAACTTTGGCCTGATTAAGGGAGACCAGCCCTCTCTGCATTCCGAAATTCCTTCTTGGATGATTCACAGGAGGTCTTAATTTTTTTTTTCCACTTCCCCACACCCCCTGCCAAGGATATTCAATATCTAAGAAACCAAATACCAATTTTCTTGTAGCTTTCACATTTCCCATCAACATGACATAGATTAAAGACCTAAAGACTTCTGTTCCATTCTGAGAGATGTGAGTCCCATTTCCATGTGAAGGAAATCTGACCATTTCTGATTTATAGCTACTGAGGGCCTAAAATATTTGTTCTGAGAATTTCTCAGGCCTATATTTGTTACATTTTAATGCAAATAAAACAAAGCTGAATTCCTAGAATTTGTTGTAAACAAGTATACTTAAAGTATTCAATCAACATACTGTTTTCAATTCATTTATTTAATTCAATGTGAAAATATTTATACTCTTGTATAAAAAAGCTCTTTTCAAAAAATGTGAATGCAAATGATGTAAAATAAATAAAATTAAAGTAGTTCAAAATAATCAGTAATAATATGGTAAGCCACATGATTATATCTTTAGAAGCAAAAATGTGACAAGTATGAAACTAAAAAGATTTGTCAGAGGCATGTGAACCACAGCAACTCCATCTTAAACAGGAGCTGGGTAAAACAAAGCTGAAACCTACTGGTCTGCATTCCCAGACAGTTAAGGCAGGATGAGACAGGAGGTCAGCACAAAATACAGATCATAAAGACTTTGCTGATAAAACAGCCTGCAGTAAAGGAGCTGGCCAAAACCCACCAAAACCAAAATGGCGACACTCACAACAGTGACCTCTGGTCATCCTCACTGCTACACTCCCACCAGCGCCAACACAGTTTACAAATGCACTATGACAGTTTAGACCCTATATGGCCTAAAAAGGGGAGGCATGAATAATCCACTCCTTGTTTAGATATCAAGAAATAACCACAAAAATGGGCAACCAGCGGGCTGCTCTATGTAGTTGCCATTCTTTTGTTTCTTTACTTTCTTAATAAACCTGCTTTTACTTTGCACCATGGAGTCACCCTGAATTCTTCCTTGCGCAAGATCCAAGAACCTACTCCTGGGGTCTGGATCATGGCCCCATTCCTATAACAGATTCATCAAGGGTTTTTCTTTTATTTTATATAGTATACTCCTTTAAGATGTCAAAATTAGAGTATTTATAAAATTTGTCAAAGCCTTGATATGCAACTTTTAATACAGCCAGTCTACTTCACAGGACAGTGTTTCAAACACTCTCCCTCTTCTTTTTGGGTAGTCATTCATTAGTTTCCCATTTGAGAACACCTCATACTGGTTATAAGATACATGACCAACTATGTCATGTCTCGTTAAACTTCAGAGGCTTTCCTATAATGATAATATCTTACATCTGCTAAAATACCTCTCCACTGTCTATAGGACAAAACGCAGCTTTTTTTTCCCCCTGTAACATTCAAAGCTCCCTCAAACCTGTCCCAAACTACCTTTCAACCTTATCTTCCATTAGTCTCCTCTATCAGCTTTTTGTTCCAGCCAAACTGGTTTTCCCAAAGTCAGATGCACATGGTCACACTGCCCTTAATTGCTCTTACAGCTCCACACACATGCAGGTTTACTAAAGAGAGGGTTTATCTGATGGGCTGAAATTGAAGTGATGGCAAGTAATTTACTTCCCCTCTCCTTTCTTCAACTCCAAATCCTACTACTCATCCTTTAAGATCACTTTAGATTGATGTATCCTCTACTCACCTATTATAAATAGAAATGTACAGGCAATTTATTTAAGCTTTGTAGTAAAAACCATATTAACAAATTGTGCACCAGGCATGGTGGCTCACTCCAGTAATCCTTGCATTTTGAGAAGTCATGGCAAGCTGATTTTGAGTCCAAAAGTTTGAGACCAGGCTGGGCAACATGGGGAAACCCCATTTATACAAAGGTACAAAAATTAGCTGGGTGTGGTGGCGCATCCCTGTAGTCCCAGCTACTTGGGGAGTTGAGGCAGCAGGACCCATTGAACATGGGAGGTCGAGGCTGTAGCACTCCAGCCTGGAGGACAAAGTGAGACCCTGTCTCAAAAAAATAAATAAAAACAAAATTATGTTCTGCCTCACAAGCTTTTTAATAAATCCAAATTGAGATTTTTATAATTTATTAAACTTTTCATGTAGTTGCTTCCCTAGAGGGTAAACTCCCAAAGGACACTGAGCCTCTCATGCACTTTATATCAGATGCCTATGGTGTCTCGAATATAGTACTTACTCACTATTGTCTAGTTTCATTATTTTAACTCATGAGGCAAATGATTATCATTAAAAGCTCTGGTTAGAAAGCTTTGCTGAGAAATCTGAAGTTTTTGTTAAGAACTCCATTGTAATTACAGGCTTCTGAGGCACATGTGAATCATAGTGAAGAAATAATATAAATGTTATTTTTGAGGCCGATTCCCCTTAAAATCAAACACAGAAGTGGGGTGCAGTGGCTTACACCTGAAATCCAAGCTACTTAGGAGGTTGAGGTGGAAGGACTGCTTGAGCCCAGGAGTTCAAGGCTGTAGTGAGCTATGACTGTGCTACTATACTCCATCCTGGACAACAGCAAGATTAAAAAAATAAATAAAATTAAACAGAAATTTATTATAAAAATACTAACAAAGACATTTAAATATTTTCATTTATAATTAAATACGTTATTGGCAAGTTATTCTAATTTCTGTCTTCCATTCCAATCTTGATTCAAATGTACTTATATTTTACAGATTGGAAATATGGTACATATACAACCTTAAGTTCTGTATTTTTCAATTAGTATTGTTTCCTCAACATATTTCTGAGTTACTTTTGGTAGTTGTATTTATTTTTACTGGCTGCCTAATATGGATTTAATATAGCATAATTTACTTTACTCCTCTATTATCCTATGGTATTTTCCTTTATTTTCTCTTGGCCCACATCTTAGACATTACATAATTTCAAACTATCTCAAGGTCTCCAAATACCTTGTTAAACATATCAGTCATTGCATAACCTTTTCTTTGCCTGGAATGTTTTTCCCTTCCTTATCCATCTGGACAACTATTCTTTGTCTAAACTAGTGGCCATAAACTTTTTTTTTTTTTTTTTTTTTT
>NW_016107809.1:262479-290573 GCF_001604975.1 Cebus imitator | reverse complement strand
ATTTTTAGTAGAGACGGGGTTTCACCATGGTGACCAGGATGGTCTCGATCTCTTGACCTCGTGATCCACCCGCCTCGGCCTCCCAAAGTGCTGGGATTACAGGCTTGAGCCACCGCGCCCAGCCCAATTTGCTTCTTTTTAATGTCTAAGGAGAAATTCCTAGGGCTAGGGCACAAGAGATAAGCCACAGGTTTGAAAAGTACTTTCTGGCTGTATGAATTTGGGCAAGTTACTTCTCTTGTTCCTCCGTCTTCTCATCAGTAAAACAGAGGTAATAACACCATATAAGGAGTTTTGATCGTTATATGCCCCAAACACCAAGCACAGTATCTGGGATGAGTTAACTTTTATAATTGACTAAAGAGCATATGTGTGTGTATATATATATATATATATATTTTTTGAAACAGTCTTGCTGTCACCCAGGCTGGAGGTGGCATGATCTTGGCTCACTGCAACCTCTGCCTCCTGGGTTCAAGCAATTCTCTTGTTTCAGCCTCCCAAGTAGCTGGGACTACAGATGCCCCCAACATGCCTGGCTAATTTTTATATTTTTAATAGAGACAGAGTTTCACTATATTGGTCAGGCTGGTCTCAAACTCCTGACCTCAGGTGATCTGCCTGCCTTGGCCTCCCAAAGTGCTGGGATTACAGGTGTCAGTCACTATGGCTGGCCCAAGGAGCATAATTTTTAAGATGGCTCTTGATAATATTACCAAATTAAGCTCCCGCTGATGATTTCTAGTACAGTCAACAGGTCACTTTACACGCTGACTTTGACATAAACTGGTTCCTTTACATAGTGTACTGTCGGTCACAGCCAATCTGTTTTTGGCATTAAAGGCTGCTTATGAAGGGGTAAATTTCTGCTGCTGCTTCAGAGCTTCTAAAAGTGTTCTGATTTTCTAGTTATTTTGCTCAGCCCTAAAACTGCCTCCTCAAATCCTTCTGAAAGTATGCATTAGCTGCTGCTACTTACTTTTCTGTTAGATTACTTTCCTGTGGAATATACATAAAAGTCATTGACAAAAGGTAGGGTAAAGCCAATTATTAGAAAGCATGAAGACAATAAAGATCCAAAATAAAGACAATTGTTATACAGCATAAAGACAATAAAGATCCAAAGCTAAAATTTCTAGACACTTACATATGCACATACAAATACGTATATAATTTTAAAGAAATGAGTTCAATGATGTTAATGCTTTTTTTTTTTTTTTTTTTAAAGAGACAGGGTCTTACTCTGTTACTCAGTCTGGCGTGCAGTGGTGTACTCATAGGTCAGTGTAACCTCTAACTCCTGACCTCAAATGATCCTCCTACCTTGGCCTCACAAAATATCTGGATTACAGGTGTGAACCACCATGCCAGGCCAGTACTATAGAAGGCCAAGTGATCTAGTATAAAGAGGTTGCACTCAAAGACTCTGGTGTAAATCTCATCTCAACTCTGTCATCTACTAATCATGTGACCTAGAGCAATATATTTATCCGAAGACTCATTTTTTTTCTCTTCATTTATTAAAAAAAGGAATTTTTTTTTAATAAATGAAGAGGAAAAAAAAAGAGTCTAAAAATGCCTATCTCTTGGGATTTTGAGGGAAGATTGAACAGGCACTCCATAAATATAAGCTTATTTTCCCTTCCTGTTAATTTTTTTTTTTTAGATGGGGTGTTGCTCTATTGCCCAGGCTGGAGTGCAGTGGCACAATCTCCATTCACTGCAACCTCCACCTCCCAGGTTCAAGCGATTCTCCTGCCTCAGCCCCATGAGTAGCTGGGACCACAGGCATGCGCCACCATGCCCAGCTAATTTTTGTATTTTTAGTAGAGAAGGGGTTTCACCATGTTGGTCAAGCTGGTCTGGGTCCCCTGACCTCAAGTTATCTGCCCGTCTTGGCCACCCAAAGTGCTAGGATTAGAGGAGTGAGATTATAGGAGCCACTGTGCCTGGCCCTTTCCTGTTACTCTTCTCTTTGACTGTCATTGTAGGGCTTTCCTAAGCCTCATTACTAAACAACTTTTCCATTTCATCATACCTGACTGCAAGTATCTGGGGCACGGAGACCATATCTTACAACATTTTAAAGATCAGTACCCAATAAGATTTAAGTTTTTAGGTTTTTTTCCCTTTTTACAGTGTCTCACTCCCATTGTCCAGCTTGGAGTGTAGTGGCACAATCTCAGCTCACTGTAGCCTTGACTTCCTGGGCTCAGGTGATACTCCCAACTCAGCCTGCTGAGCAGCTGGGCCTACAAGCGTGCACCACCATGCCTGCCTAACTTCTGGGCTCAAGCAATTTGCCCACCTTGGCCCCCCAAAGTGCTAGGATTATAGGCATGAACCACCAAGCCCAGCCCATTTAGTATATGTTAAGTTTAATATATATGTATGGCTGGGTGCGGTGCCTCACACTTGTAATCCTAGCACTTTGGGAGGTTGAGACAGGTAGATCACTTGAGGCCAGGAATTTGAGTCCAGACTAGCCAACATGGTGAAACTCCATGTCTACTAAAAATACAAAAACTACCCAGGTGTGTTGGCACACACCTGTAATCTCAGCTACTCAGGAGGTCAAGGCAGGAGAATCACTTGAACCTGGGAGGTAGAGGTTGCAGTGAGCTGAGATCATGCCACTGCACTCCAGCCTGGGCAACAGCGTGAGACCGTCTCAAAATTAAATATATATACACACACACACACACACACACATATATATATATATATATATTTTTTTTTTTTTTTTGAGAGAGTCTCACTCTGTCACCCAGGACAGAATAATTGAAGTACTTGGAAGAGTTTTGCCTTGGACCCTTTGGAATAGTTCACTCTGGGTTCATCTAAATAAACTGCATCTCATATTTTATGTGCTACTTCATTATCATTTTTCATAGAGGTGGGGTCTCACTATATTGACCAGGCTGGTTTGAACTCCTGGCCTCAAGTGATCCTCCCATCTTAGCCTCCCAAAGTGGGAGGATTACAGGCATGAGCCACTGTGTCCAGCCTCTACTTCATTATTAAACCTGCCTATAGTTTCTTCTAGTTTCAGTTAAACATGCAGCTAAGTGATTTTAAGCAAATCACACAATCACTCTAATGCAGTATCCTCATTTGTAAAAACAGAACGGTAGTTTCCCTTCTTACTTTACTGGATTGTTGTGAGGACCAAATGATATAATGCACATCGAAGTGCTTCATAATCTGCAAAGTGCTATACAAATCCTTATAAGCCATTGTACACTTTTTTTTTCTTTTTTTTGAGATGGAGTCTGGCTCTGTTACCCAGGCCGGACTGCAGTGGCGCGATCTTGGCTCACTGCAACCTCTGCCTCTGGGGTTCAAGCGATTCTCCTGCCTCAGCCTCCTGAGTAGCTGGGACTACGGGTATGTACCACCACACTGGGCTAATTTTTTGTATTTTCAGTAAAGACGTGTTTCACCATGTTAGCCAGGATGGTCTCAATCTCCTGACCTCATGATCCACTGGCCTCAGCCTCCCAAAGTGTTGGGATTACAGGCATGAGCCACCATGCCTGGCTGTTTTTTGAGACAGAGTTTCACTCTTGTTGCCCAGGTGCAATGGCACAATCTCAGCTCACTGCAACCTCTGCCTCCTGGGTTCAAGCGATTCTCCTGCCTTAGCCGCAGGAGTAGCTAGGATTACAGGCATGTGCTGCCACGCCCGGCTAATTTTGTATTTTTTTTTAGTGGAGGTGGGGTTTCTTCATGTTGGTCAGGCTGGTCTTGAACGCTAGACCTCAGGAGATCCGCCTGCCTTGGCCTCCCAAAGTGTTGGGATTACAGGTGTGAGACACTGTGCCAGGCTGTGCACTTTCATTCTTATCTATAATCTTGCAGAGCACTCACCAACATCTTTTCCCATTATACAACTCACCTGTTCTGTACCCTCTAGCTTTTCTTCATTTATCTTTTTCTAATTTCTTGGTTTATTGTCGCTTTGGTTTAGAATCACTGATTTCTACAAAGGACATTCTGATGAGCCTCAGAGGAAACCAAACTGTATACTAGTGGATGTGCTCACAACCAGGTACACACCATAGTATAAGGCATATGGTTTAGACTGTAAGATAAAGCAAAGCAAGATATATCAGGAGAGGTATGGAGTGGAGGCTGAGAACAGGTAGGAACAGGAGACCTGAATCCTGGTTCTGTCTCTTTAGCTTTATGGGTCTTGGGTAAGTTAGGAAATGTTTCTGGGCCTCAGTTTTGTCATCTTAAAATTAGAGGTGATATATTTATTTCATACGATTTTTATAAATTTAACTGGGACAGTTTGTGTGAAGCATTTAAGAGCTCTACCTGGTCTACTGTGAACACCTAATAAATATTAACTACTAGTTATTATAAACCAGTAAGTCGTTGACAGAAAGTAAGAGACAGTTTGAAAGTTCAGGGAAACTACTGAATATTAGTTTCAATAGTTATGTATTGTCTCATAAGCTTCTCCCTCCTCAAGTCCTCATTTTAGATTGAAATATACTTTTTTCCCTATAAAATTTCCTCTTGGCCAGATTTTTGAAAGTAGATCAGCTGAAAATATTTGAAGGCAGCAACAGAAAAGCTACTAATCATATCCTTAAGGAAGACTATTTTTATACCTATTATATACAAGAGAATAGCCATGTTTCCAAATTGCATATACTAAACATTTGTTATTTACTTTCCAACTAGTATAACTAGGAGTAAGGATGGGAAGTATAGAAGAGCTAGGCAGGATTTAAAGCTTTGCCTTACAGCATTTTAGGGAACAGTGGCAAAGGTCTTTCATAATAAATAGCATGGAGAGGCACCATTCAGATGACCAAGTTGCCAAGGTGAATTTGCTTTTAACATTCTTTACCCTCCCCCATGGCATCCAGTGACCTCATGCTCTTTTAGTTGCAAAGAACAAGAACCTCTACTGCTCTTGGGTGGTAAAGCCTATTCTCAGGTTTGTGATTACAAACTGCCTGTTGGCCTCATGGGCCAAGGGATGTTTTTAGGTTGGCTTGCAGCGTTTGAAATTTTGGTTACCAGCATTTAAAGATGCAGAGATTTCACACAAAAATCCAATTTTGGGGTTTCTTCTGGGAGAAAAAAAACAGAACATCTGAGAACACTGGACCCATGTTCCTGAAGGCAACAATCTGCTAGAGCTGAGCAGCTGTTCCTTTTAGTTATAGCATAGATATTCCAATTTGCCATTTTCCCTGTCATTCACCATTGTCTTACAAAACGCCAGTCTCACTCATTTGCTGTACTTGTCTGGCCTCTGTAGCCATTTGAATCTGCAAACACTATCTAGACCTTTCCTGTCTTCCATCAAAGCTTACTTGGTTCTGTCCCAAGTCCTTCATCAGTGTTTCAAAGCATCAGCCAGGTAATCTGATCAAATATGGGTACTTTTACATGTGCTTTCTGGAGACAGCATGTAACAGAACCGGTAAGGCACCACTGGATTACAATCAGGATGGCAACTTTATATTCTTTGCTATCTTGATGTAGCCTTACCTCACTGTTCTCAAGCAGACCAAAGGAACTGCTTCTCTAGTAGAACAATGGACACTGGTCATATGTATGACATCTACTCAAGCTGTATTTTATAGATAGCCCTAGTTTCAAAAGATCCACAGCTACCATGAGTTGCTCTGGTCCCCCATTTCCTCGGAGGCTTGAGAATATCCGGCCTGACCGTATTTCCCCTCACCTGCTTTCGGGGCCCGTTTTGCGCTGGGCAGTTGCGCCCAAGGAGCGCGCGCATGCAGCATGAGCTCATTTCTCAGGGGCGTTTCCAGAGCCCCGGCACGGCCGCACACACCAAGCGCAGCGAGCCTCTCAATCAATGGCCCCAGCGGCTGGGCGGGGCGCGACCGCCCAAAGGCGCTACCTTTCTGGAAGCTATGCTCCCATTTTAGGGTCTGAGAGTTTGAAGCAGGCCGGGAAGGGCCCCTTGGTCCGTCTGCCCCTTATCGGGGAAGAGGCCGACACCCGGCACGCGCGGTCCCAGGCTGAGGGGAGCCTTGAGTGCGCAGAATGGGCCCCGTGCGGCCGAGAGCCTCCAGTGGGTGAGGAAAGCCCCTCGACCCCTCTGCTCGCTGAGCGCTCAGGCACCAGCACTGCCGACCGCAGTACTTTCCGACTTGCTAGGCAGGGGACCCGCGGTCTCTGTATGTGCGGTTTTCACTGTTGCTGGAGGCGGCCGCAGGCTAGCCGTCAGGCCGTCAGCCACTACCCCAGTCCGGCTTCTCCCCGCTCCCGGGACCAAGGCCGAAGGCCAATCAGACTGCAGCTAGGTCTTGCGATTGATCGGCAGTGAGAGCAGATTGGCCACCGCTGCGGGTTTCGGGCTCCCTCCCTCTCCCTTTTGCCCCAACTCCAGCGCCTAAGCTTCAGGCCAATGAGACGGCGCTTTATAGGCGCCCTCCCTTCGCTTTCTTCTTCTCCCCACCTTGGAGAGGGAGGAGAAGTCCTTACTGGCTAGACTGTCCTCGGAAGCCCCCTTTCCTTCACCAATCACCGAGGGCGCTACGCTCCCAGCGGAGTTTTCCAACCAATTACAAAGCGGCGGCGGCGGCGCCCAGCCGTGCAGTTTCACTAGCGTCTCCAGGTTTCACCGTCCTCAACTCTTCAACCGTTTTCCTGAGGCCGGCGATCCTGATTGGCCACAGTTGCCATTGTCGAATGTCTCCTCCAGCCAGCCCTTTCCGTTCGGCTACCTTCGGCATTTTCCGCTCTTTGGGCGTGGTTTCCCATCGACATTTTCTAATTGGTTTCTCAGGCCGATCGGCTTTATCCGGGAGGAGACGCAAACAAACGACGTCCGCGATTGGCTCTTTTCGGGCTTCGGCTCCCAGCCGAAGCGGGCGAGCGCGGAGCTCGGCCGGCGATTCCCAGACGCCTCTTACGCAGGCGGCGGGACGCTGGGCGGTGTAAGGCTGGGTGGGGGAGGAAGGAGGTGGAGGACGAGTAGGAAGGGGAGGGGGGAGTGGGGAAGTGCAAGGCGGCTGCGCAGCGGTCCTCACACAGAGCAGCCCCCGACCCGGGCGAATGCGGGCTTGTGCCGCCGCCGCTGCCGCCGTCGCCGCCCGGGCCGAGTGACAAAGGAAGGAAGGAAGGAAGCAAGGAGGAGCCGGCCCCGCAGCCGCTGACAGGGCTCTGGGCTGGGGGCAAAGCGCGGACACTTCCTGAGCGGGCACCGAGCAGAGGCGAGGGGCGGGGGGGGGCGGGAGGGCGGCCGCACTGGTGCCGCGGACGGGGGAGGGGGCCTCGAGAGACGGAAGCGGTTGCCGGGTTCCCATGTCCCTTGCGTATGGGGAGCAGTCGAGGAGCCGCTGCCTGGGGTCTGAAGGGAGCTGCCTCCGCCACCGCCACCGCCACCGCCGCCGCCGCCATGGCCGCTGGATCCAGCCGCCGCCTGCAGCTGCTCCTGGCGCAATGAGGAGAGGAGCCGCCGCCACCGCCCGTTTCTGACTGACTCGCGACTCCGCCGCCCTCCAGTTCGCCGGGCCCCCGCCGTCAGCCTGCCGGATCCCGCGGCTGCCGGAGCTGCAGCGTTTCCCGTCGCATCTCCGAGCCACCCCTTCCCTCTCCCTCCCTCCTTCCCATCCCCCTTTCTCTTCAAGCGTGAGACTCGTGATCCTTCCGCCGCTTCCCTTCTTCATTGACTCGAAAAAAAATCCCCGAGGAAAATATAATATTCGAAGTACTCATTTTCAATCAAGTATTTGCCCCCGTTTCATGTGATATATATTTTTTTAGGATTTCACCCCCTTTTTCTCCTCCCAAGAAAAGGAGGGGAAAGAATTGTATTTTTTCCCCAGCCCTAAATCATCTATATGTTAAATATCCGTGCAGATCTGTCTTGAAGGAAAAATACATCGCTCGTTTTTTTTTAGAGTATACAAAAGGAGTGAAAAGCAAAGAGGACGAGTCTTTTTCTTTTTCTTCTGTGGGAGAACTTAATGCTGCATTTATCATTAACCTAACACCCCAACATAAAGACAAAAGGAAGAAAAGGAGGAAGGAAGGAAAAGGTGATTCGCGAAGAGAGTGATCATGTCAGGGCGGCCCAGAACCACCTCCTTTGCGGAGAGCTGCAAGCCGGTGCAGCAGCCTTCAGCTTTTGGCAGCATGAAAGTTAGCAGTGAGTATTGATTTTATTTTACACCCCTTTTCCGCCTCGCCCTTAAAATACCAGGATCTGAAAATAATAGACCTCCTGATATAACAATCAAACAATCAGGTAATGGAAAAGGGCAAAACCTGTCTTCAGTCAGGGATGAAGCAGCTCCCTGTCTTCTCCCATACCGCCTCCCCCGGTCTCATTAACCTTGAATTGAGAGAATATGATTTTTATTTGGACGATTCGATTTGAAACTGCTTTCTTTTCATATACTTTTCTTGCTGTTGGTAGGTAGTTTCATCAAGCGCTTAAGTGTTTCCACGTTATAGTAGTGATTGTTTACTTGCTCATCCTTTAGAATAAAGAGGACAAGATTTGATTCATAAACCATTATGTACATTTGCAGAACGTATGTCTTTTGGAATGAGTGAGGGTATTTTAGGTCTCAGGGGTTATCATAGTTTGGTATACTTAATAGAAACGTGAAATGTTCCACTCTCCCAACATTTTTTTCTTGTCTGTATGACTATACATAATATTTATTCTTAATCTGTGGATGAACTTACTCAGTAACCATTCACATTTGGAGACTGGCATTGATTTCTCCTTTTAGAAGGGACCAGTGGGAGCCAATAAATACCCAGCAGCAGTAGCATCTCTATATGAATTCTCTTCCATTTGGATAAGTGGTTTGATGTGTTCTCTCTTAAACTACTGTTTTGACATTACCAACCTGCCACCGTATAATTATTTAATCAAAAGGTAACTTGGAAATATTAATAGGTCCAAGTTTTGTTTGTTTTGTCATAGTTAAATGTTGTCATTGGTTCATTATCATTTAAGTTAAATTTTGGAGTGCTATTGCATTCATTACCTGTTAAATGTTCTGTAGCACAGGGGGTTCCTTAAAAAGGACGATTTAAAATACTCTTGCGTTAGTTACCACCTCATTTAGATAACACTGGATTTAGTTAGAAGAATGTGGATTTAGTCCATTCCATTTTGGCTTTTGCAGATGGCTGTGGTCCTAGAAATAATAGGGATATTTGGGCTGTGTTCAAGGTTGTGGATAGATTGTACTCTTGTCCTGAGTTTGGGCTGAAAAGTATCCTCTTGAAGTGTTTAGTATATACTAAGTATCTAATGTTGTATCTGTATTTGTGGAGCTGTTCATGTGGTATTTAATGACAGCTTGTTTAAACATACTTCCAGAATTTAATAAAAATATCTATATTGTTTCCTTATTGTGGAAAAGAGGGGCATAATGAGGGCAAAGACAAGTTATTTTGTTGTCTAGAAGAACTGAGAGAACTAAAGAACTGAGATTTTAAGAACCCCCCCCCCCACAAAAATGCATGTTATGTGAAATTGATTATATCCTTAGGCAACATAAAATGATCACTTTTAGTTGAACTCAACGTTTCAATTCATGTTGGCTTTGGAAACTAGCCTGAAACAGGATAGTCTAGGTAGTACTGAATTGGAGATTATTTTTGAAAGGTAAATTTTTTTTTTTTTTAGGTGTCTTGCAAATGAATGCTGGGGTAGGTAAAGAGGAAAGCTGATTATGAATCATTCAGGGAAGGGTCCTGCTTTCTAAGCACTTCATGGGGTCATTTGAAAAATATTTTAAATTTCCAGGGTAATTTTCAGCTATAATGATACAAGTCTTCTAATAGCTGCTTAAGAGCCTCTTGTGGTACTGGAGTGTTTGTGTGTTTTACATCTTGATAACATAGTTTGAAAACCAGTCAATCAATTTCAGGTAATTGATTTATTAGCTTTATTGCGGAGATCTATAATGCTGGATTATAATGCTGCATTTTGAGAAGTTTCATTTTCTTTCCAGATTTTCTTTAAAATGACTCTTGAATTCTTGATAATGCAGATATTGACTAAGGATGGAGTAACTCTTGTAAAATTTACAGATGAAGATGTTTAAAAAGTTGGAGTTTAGTGTTAATTATATGTTTTTGACAGCTTTGACTTTAAAGATGTTTAAAAGAAAGGGGAGTCTTTAAGCCTTTTAGGTCTTTAAGCTAGAATTCTAAGGGACCCCTGTTCAGAACAGAGACATAAGAAATTGTAGTCCTTGGTCTCAAAAGTTTATCATTTAGTTGTAGAGGAGGCTTTAGGAAAAAAAAAAATTAATAACATGATGACTGCAAAATTATAAAATACAAATTGGATCATTTGTTTAGAGTGACCAGGAGTAAAGACCTGAGACTGATGGGTAGGAGAGGAAAGACTTCTTGTGGACAAGGTATATTTTATGACATGTTAAAGGAGGTGGTAACTTGAACTGATAGAAAAGCATGAAAGGTCTTGGTGGAACGAGTGTACTGAGGCACAAAGATGGTGAGTTTTGCATGCATGAGAGGCAATAATCATGTTGGCAAATCTGTGTTAAAGGGGCCTAAATAAAAACATAAGAACAGATGGAATTTGAGAAATAAGAGAATGTTAGCTCAGGGAGGGCAGAGAGGTTCTGTAAAAGTTTGGTTGAGATTCAAAAGAGATCTGGATTCATGTTGGTTGCTAAACAAGGTATAAGGTGATTTTTGCTGTTGAATTAATGAATTATAGTAGAGAGATACTAGAGTCTTTTTTAGGGAGCCAGTAGGGTATGTTTTGAATCATGAGAGAATAAAGTAAAATGTGAAAATCAGGTGAAAGGAACAGGTTTGTAAGACAGTGTGAATGAAAAACTGGCAGAACTTCAGACTGGACTTAAGGGGAATATTTGTGAAGGAGTCAAGAGTTAAAAATAAATTCTGATGTTACTGGCCTGGAAGACTTGACTGCTGAGTTATATTGTTAATTGTAATGAGAAAATTGAGAAAGTACTAAGGTGAGAGGGTATGTGAGTTTACTTTCTTAAAATTTAATATACAATGGGTTCCCTTGAAATTCAGCAGACAGCAATTAGTTACTGGCAATGATATTTGACTTCCTAGTCTATCAATTGTACAGTTTCTAGTTTTTGTACACCTAAAAATGTTGGATTTATATTCAGGAGCAGTAAACTAAGGGCTTTTATTTAAAAGCTTTTCATCAAAGTTCTTAGTTTTTTTGTTTGTTTGTTTTTGTGTCTTTTTTAAAAAATATAGTGTCAAGAGCCTCACACTTGAAACTTAGTTATAGTAGTTTCATGATAGTTTATTTCAAAACAATGAAAATGCCTTTTGGACTAAACCGTGACTGAAACATTTTAGATATTTTATGTAGCCATTAATTTATATCTTTGATATATGCTTAAAATTTTTTTTTTTTTTTGAGACAAAGTTTCACTCTTGTTACCCAGGCTGGAGTGCAATGGCGATCTCGGCTCACCGCAACCTCCGCCTCCTGGGTTCAGGCAATTCTCCTGCCTCAGCCTCCTGAGTAGCTGGGATTACAGGCACGCGCCACCATGCCCAGCTAATTTTTTGTAGTTTTAGTAGAGACGGGGTTTCAGCGTGTTGACCAGGATGGTCTCGATCTCTTGACCTCGTGATCCACACACCTCGGCCTCTCAAAGTGCTGGGATTACAGGCGAGAGCCACCGCCCCTGGCCTTTTTTTTTTTTTTTTTTTTTTTTTTATAAATAATGCTTATTACTATTATTTTAAATGCAAGATTTATCTAAGAAAAACGTATTGAGAGCTTTCATTTTGTGAATAAATTAAAAGATGATTTTATAATAAGTATTTTTTGCCCTTTTTGTTGAGTGTAGGTATTAATCCCAAATTTAAATCAGTATATTTGAAATATATATATAGCGTTTTACTTCCTATAGTGAAACGAATGTTTCATTTTTGTTCACTTCCAAGTTTACATCTAATTAAATAAATGTAAAGTTTTTTCTTAGAATCACATAATATTTAACTCAATAGGGAAAGTAAGGGACTGTTTATGGTACTTTTGGTTAAAATATTAGTAATCCTTTTGGTATACAGTTCAAGAAAATTTAGCTAGTTGTCTAGGTTTAATGCATAAATATAATATTTAGACAGATGAAAATAAGTCAGTATCACTCAAGTTGTTTCCTCATATAAATTTTTTTAGATAAAAATTTTTATTAGCAAAAAGAGAATAATAGTAGCTGTACATTATTCTGCAGTATTAGGTTGTATGGTGATTAAAGCCAAAAAGTTGGTAGCAGCTTAGAATTTCTGTATTCCCCTGGGAAGTTTAATCTCTTTGTGACATCTAAAACTTAGGTTATTAGAGTTTTTAGCCCATTTGTTTGTTTGTTTCTTTTTCTTTTTTTTTTTTTTTTTGAGACGGAGTCTCACTGTGTCGCTCAGGCTGGAGTGCAATGGCGCCATCTCGGCTCACTGCAAACTCCACCTTCCAGGTTCAAGCGATTCTCCTGTGTTCAAAGCCTTTGAATTCATTGGGATTATAGGTGCCCACCACCATGCTGGGCTGATTTTTGAGTTTTTAGTAGAGACGCGGTTCTGCCATGTTGGTCAGGCTGCTCTCGAACTCCTGACCTCAGGTGATCCACCGCCCTCCCTGCCCCGGACCTCCTGAAGTGCTGGGATTGCAGGCGTGAGCCACTGTGCTCAGACAGCCCATTTCTTGATAATCCTATGTTAATGTGGAAAAGAGTTCATATGTGAGCCTGAAAACCAGAACCTTATTTTCCATCATTTCCTATCTTGACTTCCCCAGAGTTGTTAAAACATTTAAGATATTTAAAAATTGCATGCTTTCTTGTTGCATGCAGCTGTAGAATGCTAATTGTGAAGTGACAATAAGTCACAGGCAAAAGGAAAACCTTCAAGGAATTGAGAGATTCACAGATCACCTTTTGGCTGATTGGGAACTGCATTTCGGAAATGATGTGACATCGTCTCGTTTCACTGGCAGAGTTCAGCTGAAAATTGGTACTTGCACCCTGTACTGTCTATCCCTTATATTAGATTTGAGTTGCAGGTGTGAGATAATATTTTGGAGAAACAGCATGGCTGGAAAAGTCGGATTTTGTGCCAGCAGCAGATTCTAAGAGTGGGAGAGGTCTATTTGTATGTGTACTTTATGCATAGAGAAGGCTGTGAAATGTGCATATGTTGACCCTGTTGTCACAGCTCCATACTTCTAAGTAAGACCCATGAGGTTTGAGACAGGAATGAAGATGACAGGATGTAAGATTGTGGTGCCTCTTGTGATGCTCCACCCTATGATGGAGAATGGAGGGGCAGAACGCATGCGTAGGTGTGACAAGTGTGTGTGTTGGTACTAACAGGACCAACCGGGTTCCCTGGATATTGTTCTACTAAGAACATAATTACCATGATGAATAAATGAATTTGTTGGAATGCTTATCATTATTTTCAAGCTGATTTGTTTTGGGGGGTGGGGTGGTGGTGGAAGGGGAGTTTTGCCTGATTTCAAGAGTAAAAGTATTTTCATTGTTCAGAGGAAGAGCATTTTCATTAAAGTAGAGGTTGCACTCTTGACTTTTTATCTTGAGTTATACAAACCATCCTTGGTTATACAAATCAAATTGTTTTTGAAATTTGTTGAGTGCAATGTAAAAATGTATATTTATATAAAAACCTGTGTGAATAGAACAATAAGGAAAAACTGAGGGTACAGTTAAAGAACAGTTTGTTTTCCCTGAAGTTTTCTACTTTTGAACTTATATAAAAAAGGAGTATTTGTTCCATTTTGAGTTGAGTTTTTTCCTAGTTTTTTTTTTTGACTTAGCACATAATGGACATTTTTAGTAAATGATTCAAATATATGCTTGTGTCTGTAATGCATTTGATGTGGTATAAAATTTAGAAACACAATTTAGTTTGGCTGGATTAGTGGCTCATGCTGTAATCCCACCACTTTGGGAGGATGAGGTGGGTGGATCACAGGTCAGGAGATTGAGACCATCCTAGCCAACATGGTGAAACCTTGTCTCTACTAAAAATACAAAAATTAGCCAGGCATGGGTGCATGCACCTGCAGTCCCAGCTACTCAGGAGGCTGAGTGAGGAGAATTGCTTGAACCCGGGAGGCGGAGGTTGCAGTGAACCAAGATCGCGCTACTGCACTCCAGCCTGGGTGACAGAGCAAGACTCCATTTCAAAAAAAAAACAACAACACACAATTCAGTTGATTTGGGATCTCAGTTTATAATCCCCATTCCCATTTTTGTTTCTATTTGGAAGAGAGATATACTTCCAAACAATGTGCAGGTTCCAATTTTGTAAGTGGTTAAATTTTATATTTTCGATATTGAATAGTTTTCTTAGCATTTTTGGTTTGATCACTTGAGGTAAGGATGTATTTGTCTTGAAACTAGTTTTGCCAAACCAACTGTTTATTTCCAGAGTACTGTGGTTAACAGCGGCACAAAGCCGAATCCTTACCATGGTCCCTTAATAACATGGTCTGAGGTAAATTTTTTGATTGTCATTTCAAATCAATTTAGCAATAAAAAGTACACACTTACTTCCTTCCTTCCTTCCTTCCTTCCTTCCTTCCTTCCTTCCTTCCTTCCTTCCTCTCTTCTTTCTTTCTTTCTTTCATTTCTTTTTCTTTCTTTCTTTCTGATGGAGTCTCGCTCTGTTGTGCAGGCTAGAGTGCAGTGGTCAGTCTCAGCTCATTGCAACATCTGCCTCCTAGGTTCAAGTGATTCTCCTGCCTCAGCCTCCTGAGTAGCTGGGACTACAGGTACATGCTGTCAGGCCTGGCCAATTTTTTTGTATTTTTAGTAGAGGGTTTCGCCATGTTAATCAGGCTGGTCTCAAACTCCTGACCTTAAATGATCCATCTGCTTTGGCCTTCCAAAGTGCTAGGATGAGCCACCATGCCTGGCCATTTTTTTTTTTTTTAAATGATTAATTGTATCATGGTACAATCCTTGGCTTAAGAAGATAAAAATAAATAGATTGTTTTTGTAGAAAGTGGCCATGAATAATGTGATTAATCTTTACATCAACACTATAAAGTAGTTAATACTATATCCCCATTTTATAGATGAGGTAAATGAGATTCAGAGAGATGAAGCAACTTGTCTAGGTAACCTGGTTAGAAAGTTGCTCAGCCAAGACCCAGGTATTCTGATTCCGGACCCCTTGATATTTTTTGTATATACTATAGCGAGTGTATTGCTGTAACTTTAATGCTTAGATTCCAGAGATAAGTTAAAGTGCCTTTTGCTCTTAGAATATGCTTTCATTGATAATTTAGCAATGACTTTGTGAGACTTTCATCATTAGTACTACTTTGAAATTAGTTCTGGGCATGCAGTTTAGCAAAAATAATATTTACATTTACATTTATTTTTGAAAAAATCCTCAATTCTTTTAAGATTATAGGGAAAACAATGTAAGATATTGAAAATGAAAATACTAGGGCTTATGCTTTACAAGAAAATTAGTAGTGTATGGTTTTTTTGTTGTTTAATGTTCAATCAGAGCATGGGTTTCTATAGAAGAGTACTGATTTCATGAATAAATCTGGTATATTTGTATCCGCAGGTACTACTAGAATATGATTCTTTAAATTAGCCATTATTAATATGTCTCTCTTCCTATGGGTTGTAAAGTGTTTTGCTCCTTTTAAATTTGATACCCATCTTCATGAAGGTATTTTTTTGATTATCCAACCAGTCAGTCGAGTATATGTTGGAAATTTGTTATGTTTGGAACTGTGATACCCCTCCTTTTCCCAAAGAATAACACCTCTCCATCAATGTGGAATTGGGTTATTTAGAATCCCAGCTTATTGGAATTGGCTGGTAGTTGACAGTAAACCAAAACTGCTCCTGAGCAGTTGATAACTGCAGACAAATGGAGCATAAATTTTGCTCACAGGTTAGTCTTCAGGCTTTTATTAACATTTCCTTGTTATTATTTAACATATAGTTCTAATTCATTGAGATGTCTGGTTTTTTTGAAACCACAAATTAGAGGGGAATAGATAGATACTGATATTAAGCATTATGCTACTGAAAAGAATGGATGATTCGGGGAAACAAACATATTGGGATTAGATAGTGTATGTAGGGTATGTAGGTTTATACAGCTCCAGGGTAAATCACTCTGATAATTGTTCAAAATGTTCACCTAGAAAAATGATTTTTTTTTTGGGAGGGGGAGACAGAGTCTCGCCATGTTGCCCATACCTAGTCTGGAGTGCAGTGGCGCAATCTTGGCTCACTGCAGCCTCTGCCTTCCCGGCTCAGGTAATCTTCCCACCTCAACCTCTGATGTAGCTGGGACTATAGGCATGCACCAACATGCCTGGCTAGTTTTTGTAGAGAGGGGGTTTTGCCATTTCTTTCCCAGGCTGGACTTGAACTGGAATCAAGCAGTCCTCCTGCCTTGGCCTCCCAAAGTGCGGGGATTACAGTTATGAGCCACTGCGCCCATCTTGAGAATGTTAAATTATATTAATTCTCTTTTAAAGAGGCAGGAGGCAGGAAAGTCTCTTCTGGAGAGCTGGGGTTCTGTATAAACTACATCAAACATCTGTAATTGATTTTTCACTGAAGTGAGTAAGAGAACTGGGTCATCTCTGTCTGATTCACCATCTTCTAGTTGGATTTCAGCAATATGGATAAAGGTACTAAAGTCTTTAGTGTGCTAGCCCAGGGTATTGTTTCCAACTCTTTCTTCTGTTGTCCATCTACATTTATTAACTTAGCAGCAGAGTTTTATCTGATTTAAGATTTGTTATTTTACTGTTTCTGTTTTTTTTTTCTTCCTTGGTATGTATGGAATTGCTGCTTGGATTTTGGATAGCTTGTACCTTTTGTTTGTGGCCTGCTTAGAAGGCACTGCATGGAGTCATGTAAGCTTTCTTATGAATTATGAATAGCTATTTAGAGAGGAACTTTACTAGATACATTTATGGCCTGTGAGAATTGAAAAGCTGGATATCTTAATTGTTGGACTGAAGAAAAAGGGTGATAGCGGCAAAGTAGTTTTTCTTCTTTTTTTTTTTTTTTTTTGAGACGGAGTTTCGCTCTTGTTACCCAGGCTGGAGTGCAATGGCGCGATCTCGGCTCACTGCAACCTCCACCTCCTGGGTTCAGGCAATTCTCCTGCCTCAGCCTCCTGAGTAGCTGGGATTACAGGCACGCGCCACCATGCCCAGCTAATTTTTTGTAGCTTTAGTAGAGATGGGGTTTCACCATGTTGACCAGGATGGTCTCGATCTCTTGACCTCGTGATCCACCCGCCTCGGCCTCCCAAAGTGCTGGGATTACAGACGTGAGCCACCGCGCCCAGCCTAGTAGTTTTTCTTCTTTTGGAGGTCTGAGAAATTCTTAGGGGCTTAATTGGCTAATATAACTAAAAAGGGTGGGTGTTTTAGATTTTTTTCCAAGGAAGGCTGACCTGTCTTCTTTAACTACAACACTACTTCCTGTTACTTTATAAAATCAATTAATACTTTTTAATTTATTAACACTTTCTTCATGACTTGTGTTGAAGTTATTGAGTCAAGTAAATTTCTAATGCTAGATTTTGAGTATGTAGAGTGAACACCTGAAGAGTTGGAGGTACTGGAATTAAGTCTGACATCAGACTTATAGTATTTGCAGGGACATTTGCTGTCCTAGTGGAATTTTAGAATTTTCACATTCTACACATTATTTAAATTCTGAAGGAAAGGGGGAAGCTTTGAGTTGGTAGATTTTTAATAATAAGATATAATTACATTCATATAAAAGAGCAATGTACTGTATATCTTATCTTCATAATATATGGAAATAACAGCAGTAATTATTGAGTGCAGTGTGTGAGATAATTGCATGTTTTCTTTACATATTTTCCTTTAAAAAAAACGGAATTTACTCATGTGGTTCAAAATTTTAAAGATACTCAGTGAAGCCTTCCATCTCTCCTGCTCTGCAACAACCAGTTCTCTTTCCTGGAGACCACTGGCATTACAATTTTTTATGTGTCCTTTCATAGGTATTCTGAATCTTTACAGATTACTGATTTCTACAGTAGACTTTCAGTTTGTGTACACACACATAAATTAACACTAGCTTTAGCAGAAGTGTTAGAATTAAAACAAATTTAAATAACTCTAGAAAATTGCTATTTTTCAACCTAGTAGATTAGTAAATATTTATTTATCTGAATGTAAGTTAGTTGGAGAATAAGTGCAAAGATGACAGAGCTCTCTTGGCAATTAGAGGTAAAGTGTTAATAGTCCTAACCAATGCACAATGTATAGCACATTTAAAATAGATGTTTATTTCATGGTAAAGAAAAAGGCAAAGAATATATATTTTTTTATCTTTCCATTTTTTTTTTAACATCTTAGATGAGAAAACCTGTTCTCTTGAGAGATCAGAGGCGCAGAGTGCGTCAGTGTCAATGAAGCCTGTGCCTTTTACCTCTTTAAGAGCGCACGGTTTCATTCTGCTCCTAAATCAAGCACCCCTTAGTTGTTTAAAAAAAAAAAAAACTTTTATAAAGGAATATATTTATATGATTTAAATAAATAGTGCAGAAGGGCTTATGATGGAAAGTAATATTCTGTCCTCCAGTCTTACTTCTTAGAAGCAGCATTGGCTATGACAGCTGTCTCCTTTAGTAGTTTTTGTCATATTTTTAATTATATGCTTTTTATCTATTTCTTTTTTTTTTTTTTTTTTTTTTTTTTTTTTTTTTTTTTTTTTTTTTTTTTTTTTTTTTTTTTTTTGAGACGGAGTTTCGCTCTTGTTACCCAGGCTGGAGTGCAATGGCGCGATCTCGGCTCACCGCAACCTCCGCCTCCCGGGTTCAGGCAATTCTCCTGCCCCAGTCTCCTGAGTCGCTGGGATTACAGGCACGTGCCACCATGCCCAGCTAATTTTTTGTATTTTTTTAGTAGAGACGGGGTTTCACCATGTTGACCAGGATGGTCTCGATCTCTTGACCTCGTGATCCACCCGCCTCGGCCTCCCAAAGTGCTGGGATTACAGGCTTGAGCCACTGCGCCCGGCCTTTATCTATTTCTTGAAATTAATTTTAGATATAATTTTTTGTCTTATGGTAGACATCATTTATTGTGATGCCCATTGACCTTTTGCTTTCATACTAATATATCACTATTTTTAAACTATTATGTTATTTATTTAAATTATTATTCAAATTCTCGGTATCTAGACATGGAACAGTATTGTATGTAGAAACAAGTAGTATACAGTAATCACAGTTCCTTATAAGAACAGCTTTATTGGTCAGGTGCGGTGGCTCACACCTGTAATCCTAGCACTTTGGGAGGCCAAGGTGGGTGGATCACTAGAAGGTCAGGAGTTCAAGACCAGCCTGGCCAACATGGTGAAACCTCATCTCTAGTAAAAATACAAAAAAATTAGCCAGGCGTGATGGTGGGCGCCTGTAATCCCAGCTACTCAGGAGGCTGAGGCAGAGACTTGCTTGAACCTAGAAGGCAGATGGAGGTTGCAGTGAGCCAAGACTGCGCCACTGTGCCCAGCCTGGGTGATGAGCAAGACTACGTCTCAGAAAAATACAAATAAAAGAACAGCTTTGTTGAGATACAATTCACATACCGTAACATTCATTTTCTTGAGTACACGGGTTCACAGACTTGTGTAGCCATCCCAACCATCTAACTTTAGAGTACTTTTATCATTTCAGAAAGAAAGCTTATACCCATTAGCAGACATTCCCTATGTTCCCTTCCCCCCCCAGCTCTAGGTAGCCACTAATCTACTCTCTGTCTTTATTGATTAGCCCGTTCTGGACATTTCATATAAATGGATTTATGTAATATGTGGTCATTTATGACTGGTTTCTTTTACTTAGCATAACGTCTTCAAGGTTCTTCCATGTTACAGCATGTGCTCATACTTCATTCCTTTTTATTGCTGAATAACATTTCGTTGTATAGAAATCTGATGATTTGTTTATTAGTTGATGGACATTTGCATTGTTTCTGCTTTTTGACTAGTATGAATATGCTGCTGTGAACATTTGTGTGCAAGTTTTTGTGTGGACAGATCTTTTTTGGGGTACATACCTAAGTAGTGGAATTGCTGGGTGATGTGGTAACTCTGTTTAACATGTTAAGGAGCTATTAAACTATTTCAGAGTTACAATCACATTTTTTCCTTTGTTTTTAATCTTTTTAGACTTTATTGATTCTATTTTCTTTTTTGGTACTGTTTGTAATAATCATAATCTCAATTCTTTCCCCCACATGTACCATTTTATCAGACATTCTCTAGATTCCTACCTGCCCCCTGCCCCCTTTCTTTTCCTGGAGTGTCTTTTTTCCTGGAGTCCACGTCCAGCTACTGGGATCTGACCTGGTTATTCTCTAGGCCCCATTGTACAGCTGTCATCCTCTGACTTCTTTCATTGCTCTTCAGGGTTGACTCTCCAGTTTCCTGGATCTCATGTCTTTGTATCATTGAATACTTCTTGTCTGATACAATCTCATGACATCAGACAACAATGCCCAAAGTATTAACTGTTTGATAAATATATTTGGAAAAGTTGTTATTTGTTTTTTTCTATGTTTGCTCCAAAAGGGCAGTTAAGCTATATACTTTATGGGCAGATATCTTTACCCTTGCAGTGTCTAGATACTGAGAAATATATGTTTGAAGATTACCTTGTATCATTTTATCAAGTGATTACCATGCCAACATGAAACAACATGAGGCAAGTACAGAAATCTGAAGAAAATTAATATTAAACAATTGTTTAGACTAGAGCTATTCAGAAGAAGTATAAGCCAAAAGTGTGAATCATATATGTAATTTTAAATTTTCTATGAACCACTTTGAAAAGTAGACACAGGTGAAATTAATTTTAGTAATATATTTTATTTAACCTAGTGTATCCAAACTAATAATATATCAAAATATAATCAATATAAAAACTATTGAGCTATTTTACATTCATTTTTTGGGTATTAAATCTTTATAACCAAGTGAGTGTTTTACGCTTAAAGAACATAATAATTTGGGCTAGCCATATTTCAAGTGTTAATTAGCCACATGTTGCTAGTGGCTATTGTACTGGACAGTGCTGGTTTAGAATTTTGTCCAGGAATTATATTGTTTTTGTTATTCTTAAGTAATGGAAAAGGTGTGTGTGGTTCAAAAACACTTCATTGATTTGTGCCTTTGTTTTTAATCATGTTTTGAGTTTGTTTTGAAATTTTAAATGACACTAAAAGAGGTTGAAAATTTTTATGTTCTTTAGAAAGGGATTGCTATAGGGTGGGTAGTGATTCTTTCCACTCTTAGTTTACTAATCATGTTAAAATGGGTATTGAAATTTTTGCTATTAGATGTTGTCCTTGCCATGATTGCCTTGGCCCCAGTGGAATTTTATTGATGCAAATATTATTTGTCATATGTAAAGACCTATCTGGCTTTCAGTCTCAAATACCAATTCAACTCCTTGGTCATTCATGCTTACCACAAGGCATGAAATTCACTTGCATATAAACTCTTTCCGCACTCTCTGTGGCCCTTCTAATGTTATTCCTTGTATTCATGTTAACTTGTCTTGTTTTTTCATAGGAGATCTAAGTTCCAACATGACATAAAAATATTTTTCATGTCTTTGTATTTCCTGCAGTGTGGAGCACAGTCCTTTGTATATTGGGTTGCTTAGTACATAATTCTAGTTGAAGGCAGTTTGTCATGTGATATGGTGTTTACTAGTGTTATAATAGTTTCCAGGTCACCAAGCTATTGCTGTTGTTTCTAGAAACATTTAATTTTTGATGTAACAAATTAAGTTAAATTTGTTTTTTTTGTTGTTATTTTTTTGAGACAGAGTCTTGCTCTGTCGCCAGGCTTGAGTGCGGTGACGCGATCTCTGCTCACTGCAACTTCTGCCTCCTGGGTTCAAGTGATTCTCCTGCCTTAGCCTCCAAGTAGCTGGGATTACAGGCACGCCCCATAATGCCCAGCTAATTTTTGTATTTTTAGTAGCAATGGGGTTTCATCATGTTGGCAAGGATGGTCTCGCTCTCCTCACCTCATGGACTGCCCACCTTGGCCTCCCAAAGTGCTGAAATTACAGGTGTGAGTTATCGCGTCTGGCCCTCTTTTTTTTTTTAATGCGAAGGAATGATAGTAGGGCAAAGAAAGAGACACAGTGATAGAGACACTTCTGTTGTACTACGTGCTTAGCATTGAGTGGCTCTGAAATCTTTGGATGGATGGATGAATGAATGAAAGGACTTGGGTGCTAGGTTGCACTGGTTGGTAAGCATGATACCTTTGAAACATTGAGCCTGTGAAGCTGCTACAGTACCCCCAAGCCTTCCATTATTTTATTTGGAGTGGGTAAGGACTGAAGATAGATTTATAACAGTGAAACCTGACAATTCAATTCCTTTCTTTTCAACAAGTAGCTTACTTTGCAAAAGAATAAACTTACAATATTTATGAAAAGTCCTTTCATCATGGATGTACTTAGGTATGTAATTGTATTGTGGGGGAGTTGTGAAACTGTAATTTGTTTTTTTTTTTTTTTTTTTTTTGAGACTGAGTCTCACTGTATTGCCCAGGCTAGAGTGCAGTGGTGCTATCTCAGCTAACTGCAATCTCCCTCTCCTGGTTTCAAGCGATTCTGCTGCCTCAGCCTCCCGAGTAGCTGGGATTACAGGTGTCTGCCACATGCACGGCTAATTTTTTTTATTTTTAATAGAGATGGGATTTCACCATGTTGGCCAGGCTAGTCTCAAACTCCTCATCTGAAATAATTCGGCCACCTCGGCCTCCCAAAGTGCTGGGATTACAGGTGTGAGCCATGGTACCTGGCTGAAACTACAAGACCTCTTTTTGGGTCTTTAAGATAAGTTTATTTGTTTGATATATTAGTATATCAATTCTAGAACTTTCCCAGAGAGGGTGAGAAATATTAATAAACAGTAGGGGTTCTATTGCTAAATAATGCAACTTTTTCAAAATTTAATTGGAGGAAAGAGTGTCTTCTTCCTTCTTCCTCCTCCTGCCCCTACTCCCTTTTTTGGAGTCAGAATCTTGCTCTGTTGACCACATTGGAGTACAGTGGTGTGATCTTGGCTCACTGCATCCTCAACCTCCTGGCTCGAGCAATCCTTCCACCTCAGCCTCCACATTGGCTAGGTCCACAGGAGTGTGCCACCATGCCTGGCTCATTTTTGTATTTTTGGTAGAGACAAGGTTTTGCTCCGCTGCTCTCGAATTCCCGAGCTCAAACATTCCATCCATCTTGGGTCTCCCAAAGTGCTGGGATTACAGATGTGAGACACCTCACCTGGCCATAATGCAAATTCTGAAATAGTGGTAGAATACGACTGTCTGTTTTTGGTTTTCAAAAATAAATTGCTTTCCACATATCAGCATAGTATCTCCTGTGATTAAATGTATACATTGTGAGATGTTTGGCTGATGGTAGGGTGCAATTCTTAGTCATTGAAGAAATTTATTTTCTCTGCAAGTAGCAAATGCTTGTTACTCCCTTCTTGAACCCAAAGGGTTTACTAAAGAATAAGGTATAATTTAAATTCAGTTGAATATCAGGAGTAGATTTTACTGAGAGACTTTGAGCCCTTTAAAAAATGTTTTTTTTCTTTCTTTTTCTTTTCTTTTCTTTTCTTTTTTTTTTTGCCTATACCTTTGCAAATATAAAAAATGCGTTTCTACAGACCAGGTGTCGTGGCTCCCTCCTATAATCCCAGTACTTTGGAAGGCTGAGACGGGCGGATCACTTGAAGTCAGGAGTTCAAGACCAGCCTGACCAATGTGGTGAAACCCTATCTCTACTAAAACAAAATTAGCTGGGTGTAGTGGCAGGTGTCTGTAATTACAGCTACCCCGGAGACTGAGGCAGGAGAATTGTTTGAACCTGGGAGGCAGAGGTTGCAGTGAGTCGGTTTTGCACTGCTGCACTCTAGCCTGGGTAAGAGAGGGAAACTGTCTCAAAAAGAAAAAAGGGCTGTGTGTGTGCACGCGTGCGTGCATGCATGTGCATGCACACATAATTTCCTGTCAGAGTGTAGAAAATTAAAGAAGGGCTATACCATTTGAAAGGATAGAGAGCCTGGGCATGGTGCCTCACACCTGTAATCCCTCCCAGAAGGTGGCTGAGGTGGGTGGATCTCTGAGGTTAGGAGTTCCAGACCAGCTTGGACAACACGGTGAAACCTCGTCCCTACTAAAAACACAAAAATTAGCTGACTGTGGTGGTACACACCTGTAATCGCAGCTACATGGGAGGCTGAGGCAGGATAATCGCTTGAACCTGCCTGGGAGGCGGAGGTTGCAGTGAGCTGAGATTGAGCCACTGCACTCCAGCCAGTGCAGCAGAGCAAGAGTCTATCTCAGGAAGGAAAAAAAAAAAAAAAAAAAAAGATAGATGAGACATTCCAGTATGATATTTCTTCTCTACATTGGAGAAGGAGAACTTAGTTAGAAACAAAGGTTGTATTTATCATGACTTCTAAAATGGGAGCAGGTGGGCCAATTCCAGAGTTCTTAGAAAAGAAGGATCCTCAGAGACAGGAGATTGTCTGCTGCACTGTATGGGTTATGGCATCAATATAAATTGTACAGCTTGTTGGCTTTCAGTATTAATTTAGGAGTAGATAATTGTTTTAAAATGCATTTTCACACTTTATCTAATGAGAAAACACATCTTTTTTTTGTTGTTAATTTCATACATAAAGCTGAGAAAGCCTATGTACTTTCTAAAGTCTAGGAAAGAGGAGGAATGCTGCTGTGGACCATAGGAGTTGGGGTGGGGGAAGAAGTTAGTTAGAAAAAAGTTTGTGGTCATGGCAGATTTTGAGTTTCTCTGGATGCTATTGGTGACAGCCTGAATTTTAGAATTCAGATCCAGCTACCCTTTGAATATTTACTGTGTGCCAAGCACTATTATTCCATTTAACTTTCATAATGCTTTGTGACAATATTTGCTCCATTTAATAAGTGAAGAATCTGAGGTTAATATATATATATTTTTTAAATTGATTTATTCCAGGGCCATAGTTAGAAGGGAATAATAGGTTCTGGATGTTGATCCTAGTCCCTCCAGACTTCAAGTAAAGGAAGGAAATTTTAGTACTTACTATGTTACTGTACTGTAGTAAGCAATTCATTTAAAACGATAGTATGTATATTTAAGATACACAACATGATGTTATAAGATACATATTATAATAAAATGGTTACTGTAGTAAAACAAATTAACATCTCCATCTCACATAGTTACTCCCCCTCCCCTGCCAAAAGCAACTGTAATCTACTCAACAAAAGCCTGGATATAATACGCTGTTATTAACTATAGTCTTCATGTTGTACATTAGATCTTATGACATGTTCATTCCAGGTGTTTGCTACTTACTATGCTTTGACCTACATCTCCCCTTTTTCTCCCCTGCCCAGACTCTGCTAACCAGTTTATTCTCTATCTCTATATATTTGACCTTTTTTTAAAGACAGCTTTTACATATAATTGAGATCATGAAATATTTTTCTTTCTGTGTATAGTTTATTTCAGTTAATTTCTCCCAGGTCCATCCATATGTGTGTGTACACACACATACACATACACGTATATATATGCACACACATATGGAAGTTTAACCATTTGTCCATTGATGGACACCTAGGTTGTTTCCATATCTTGGCTGTGGTGAATAATGCTGTAGTGAACACGGGAATGCAGATATCTTTACAAAGTGATGATTTCATAATATTTTGGGTATATACCCGGAAGAGTAATTACTGGGTCATATGATAGATAGTTCTATTTTTAGTTTCTGTAGAAACCACCATACTGTTTTTATAATGGCTGCACTAATTTGCATTCTTACCAACAGTGTACAGGGGTTCATTTTTCTCTATACTTTCGCCAGCATTTATCTCTTATTTTTTTTGATGATAGCTATCCTAACAGGTGTGAGGTGGTATCTTATTGTTGTTTTGATTTCCAGTGGTAAGTGATGTTGAACACCTTTCGTATACTTGTTGGCTGTTTTCTGTTTCACCTTTGGGGAAATGTCTGTTCACATCTTCTGCCCATTTTTAAGTTGAGTTATATGTTTTCTTGTTGTTGAGTTGTATGATTTCTTTGTAAATCTTGAATATTAACACCCTATCCCATATATGGTTTGCCAGTAATCTTTTTCCCAATTCATAGGTTGTCTTTTTATTTTGTTGTTTCCTTTGCTGTGCAGAAGCTTTTTAGTTTGATGTAGTCTCATCTGTTTTTGCATTTGTTTCCTGAGTTTTGATGTCTTTGAAGAAGTAATTGCCAAGGCCCATGTCAAGGAGATTTCTCCCTATGTTTTCTTCTAGGAATTTTGTGGCTTCAAGTCTTATGTTTAGGTTTTTATCCATTTTGAGTTGGTTTTTGTGTCTTGTTTAAGATGAGTATTCAGTTTCGTTATTTTGCATGTGGAAGTCCATTTTTCCCAGCAGCATTTGTTGAAGAACTGTGTTGTCTTGGTGCCTTTGTTGAAAATTAGTTGACTGTGTATGTTTGGATTTGTTTATGGGCTCTCTGTTCTGTTAAACTGGTCTGTGTGTCTGTTTTTATGCCAGTACTAAACTATGTTGATTTAAAATTGCTTTGTGACTTAATTTTCAGGAAAGCGTGAAGCCTCCAACTTTTTTTTTTTTTTTTTTTTTTCAGAATTGCCTTGGCTGTTCAGAGTCTTGTGATTCCATGTGAATTTTAGGATTGCTTTTTCTACTCTTGTGAAGAATGCCATTGGGATTTTGATAGGAATTGCATCGAATCCATATGTTGCTTTGGGTAGTGTGATAATGTTAACTATATTAATTCTTTTGATCCGTGAGCATGGAATTCTTTCCGTTTATTTGTGTCTTCATTTTCTTTCATCAGTATTTGTAGTTTTCAGTGTATATGTCTTTCAACTTTTTGGTTAAATGTATTTCTAAGTATTTTGTTTGTTGATATTAACATAAATGGGGTGGTTTTCTTAATTTATTTTTCAACTTGGTCATTATTTGTGTATGGAAATGCCATGGATTTTTGTATGTTTATTTTATATACTACAACTTTACTGAATTAATTTATTAGAGCTCAGAGTTTTTTGTGTCGTCTTTGGAGTTTTCTATATAGGGGATCATGCCATCTGCAAATAGAGATAATTTTCTGATTTGGATAACTTTTATTTTTTTCCCTTTTTCTTGTCTAAATGCTCTTGATTTAGACAAGTTCTTCCAATACTTCTAGTACTGTGTTGAATAGAAGTGGTCAGAGTGGGCATCCTTGCCTTGTATCAGGTCTTAGAAGAAAAGTTCTCAATTTCTTCCCATTGATTACGTTGTTAGCTGTGGGTTTTTCATAGATGGCCTTATTATGTTGAAGAACTTGCCTTCTATATTTAAACTGTTAAAAGAGTTTTTATCAAGAAAGTTTAATTTTGTTAAATGATTTTTCTGTCAGTTGATATGATTGTGTCATTTCTGTCTTTCAGTCTCTTAATATATCACATTGATTCATTTGTGTATGTTAAACCATCTTTGCATGCCCGTATTAAATCCCACTTGATCATGATGTGTAATTTTTTGATACGTTGTTGAATTTGACTTGCTAGTATTTTATTGAGGATTTTTGTATCATCAGTGTTCATCAGAAATATTGACCTGTAGCTTTATTTTCTTGTAATGTCTTTGTCTGGCTAGATATCAGTAATGCTGGCCTTATCAAATGTGTTACAACTTTACTATTTGGAAGAGTTTAAGTAGTATTGATATTCTTGAAAAGTTTGGTAGAATTAAGCTGTGAAGCTGTCTGGTCCTGACCTTTTCTTTGTTGGGAGGTTTTTAATTAATACCGGTTCAATCTTTTGTTTGTTACAGTTCTATAGGTTTTCTGTTTCTTCCTGATTCAACTTTGGCAACCTTGTATTTTTCTAGGAATTTATTCATTTCCTCTGAGTTATAAAATTTGTTGGCTTATAATTGTTCATAATAGTTTCTCATGACCCTTCTTATTTCTTTTCTTTCTTTTTTTTTTACTTTTTTTTTTTTTTTTTT
>NW_016107809.1:261148-262469 GCF_001604975.1 Cebus imitator | reverse complement strand
CAAGCTGCATTGCAGTGGCGTGATACAGGCTCACTGCTGTCTCAATTCCTGGGCTCGAGTGATCCCCCTACCTCAGCCTCTTGAGTGGGACTACAGATATGCGCTACCACACCCAGCTGACTTTTTGTATTTTTTGTAGAAACCGGTTTTGCCATGTTGCCCAAGCTGGTCCGAACTCCTGGGCTCAAGTGATCTATCTACCTTGGCCTCCCAAAGTGCTGAGATTACAGTTGCAAGTCACTGCACCTGGCCGCCTCTTTTTATTTCTGAAGCATCTGTTGTAATGTCTCCACTTTCATTTCTCATTTTGTATATTTGAGACTCCTTTCTTTTTCTGTAAGTCTAAGGGTTTGTTGATTTTAGTTTTTCAAAAACCCCCCAACTCTTTCTTTTGTTTTTCTCCACGGTTTTTCTATTCTCTATTTTAAGCGACTTGTTTGTATCTTATTTAATCTTCATCACAGTCTTCTAAGGCAAATGGAATTTATAAATGAGGAAACTGAGGCTTACAGAACTTAACATGGCCAGCAAGATGCCTAGTCATACTTTGAACCTGTTCTCTTAATTGGTCCACTATATGGCCTTTATAATTTGGAAAGGGAATAAGATAATTGCTTGAAATTGGAAGAATTAAGGTTTCTTAGGGTAAGGTTTAGGAACTTTTACTTTTTGTAGTGTTACTTACCAAGGAGAAAGTAATTGTCAGTCATATAGAAGTAAAGTTTATTTTCTTTTAAAATAAAAAATTTAAGAACAAATAGCTTGCTTTTAAAACTGAACAGGCTAGCTATAAAACAGTGGCTATAAGAGATGGGTAAAAAATGTAGTTGAAATCCATGTTGCAGAATCAGTTTTGAGCCTGAGCTCCTATCCTTTTCTTTTTTTTTTTTTTTTTTGAGATGGAGTCTTGTCCTATTGCCTGAGCTGAAGTACAGTGGTGCGGTTGTGGCTCACTGCAGCCTACCTCCTTGGCTCAGGTGATACACTTGCGTCAGCTTTTCAGATGGCTAGGACTACAGGCCTGCACCACCATGCCAGGCTTTTTAAATTTTTATTTTTTGTAGACGTGGGGGTCTCTCTATGTTGTCTAGGCTGGGCTCAAGCAGTTCATCTGCCCTGTACTCTCAGAGTGCAGGGATTAAAGGTGTGAGCCACAGAGTTCAGCCAGGAGTACCTTATCTTTAACAGATGAAACTGAAGCTTAAAGAAGTTAAGTAACTCTTACCAAGGTTTCATAGCCAGCAGGTGGCAGAGCCTGGATTCCAACCCAGGTAATTTAGAGCTCTTTTTTTTTTTTTTTTTTTTTTTTTTTTTTTTTTTT
>NW_016107809.1:257856-260934 GCF_001604975.1 Cebus imitator | reverse complement strand
TTTTAGTAGAGACGGGGTTTCACCATGTTGACCAGGACGGTCTCGATCTCTTGACCTCGTGATCCACCCGCCTCGGCCTCCCAAAGTGCTGGGATTACAGGCTTGAGCCACCGCGCCCGGCCTAGAGCTCTTATTCTTAACTACTTTACTGCCTTAAGAGTATGTGAATGTACAGAAATGGAGCCTTGCTACCTCTGGTAACTTGAAGGTACCAGTTTTGAGCTCAGTTAACATATCATAGCTTGATTCAAGGTAAAAACAGAAGTGTTACACTTCATCTGCTTCTGTTCTTATTTCCTGTGGCTATTGGTCTCAATAATTTTTGTTCTTGTTTTGTGTTATTCTTGCACTGGAAAATTTTTTGTACTTAGTTATCATTTAATAAATGATGAATGTTAAAAAATAAGCCAGAAATTGAAAATTTTGAATCTTAAATATTTTAAGACCAAATTGTAATGCATCAATTGATAGTCATGCTTTTCTTTTTAAGAAGTATTTTTATAGTGTTAGAAGATAGTTAATTTTTTTTTTTTGAGACTGAATCTTGCTCTGTCGCCCAGGCTGAAGTGCAGTGTCATGATCTTGGCTCACAGCAACCTCCATCTCTCAGGTTCAAGTGATTCTCCTGCCTCAGCCCCGCAGGTAGCCGGGATTACAGGCATGCACCACAATGCTCAGCCAATTTTTGTATTTTTTTGGTAAAGATGGAGTGTTCTCTACCATGGTGAACTACATGATATTTGCCATGTTGGCCAAAGTGGTCTTGAACTCCTGACCTCAAGTAATCCTCCTGCCTTAGTCTCCCAAAGTGTTGAGATTACAGGTGTAACTACCATGCCTGTCTGAAGATAAATATTATAAAAGGTTGATTTATCATTTTCATTAGTTGGAGAAAATTTTCTGTGCTTCTGAATTGAACTTTTCTTAGTTGATGAGTGTTTTGTCAGATTACAATGAAATCCTGTGATGATACAAAATTCAGATGTAGTATAATTGACTCTCATCCTTTGCCATGCCTGTTGTCTGCAGATGGGGGCCAGGCTGACATTTCATTTGTAATCATTGACTTAATATCTAATATGTAAAACTGATATGTGAACTTTTCCCTCCCTCTCCCTTCTATTCTGTAACTGGAACACTAATAGAAAAATACAGTGTTCTTTTAACTTTGCAATAAGTCCTGTTTTTCATGTATTAATAGTTGGATTTTTTAGACCCCATTTAAAAGAGTATATCTGGGTTTTAATGTAATAACAGTGGTATCAAACCTTTTTGCCACCAGGACTGGTTTCATGGAAGAGAATTTTTCCACGGACCAGGGTGGATGGTTTTGGCATGATTCAAGTGCATTACATTTATTGTGCACTTTATAATGAAATAATTATACAATTCACCATAGTATAGAATCAGTAGGAGCCCTGAGCTTGTTTTCCTGCAACGAGACAGTCCCATCTCGGGGTGCTGGGGAGACAGTGACAGATTACCGGGCACTAGATTCTCATAAGGAGTGCATAACCTAGATCCCTTGCATGTGCAGTTGGCAGTAGGGTTCGCACTCCTATGAAAATCTAATGCTGCTGCTAATCTGACAGGTGGTGGAACTCAGGTGGTAATACCAGCAATGGGGAGCTACTGTAAATACAGGTGAAGACTTCCTCCCTCGCTTGCAGCTTACCTCCTGCTGTGCGGTCTGGCTCCTAACAAGCCACAGACCACTAGTGGTCTGTGGCCCCAGGGTTAGGGATCCCTGATGTATAGCATTTAATATGTAGAATACTCATATAACCAGAGGTGCTTATTTGCCAGCTCAGCTATATGGAATTAAGATGGGAACTAGATAGTAGATAAAAATGAGCACTGAGGAACCGAAAGAGTGATCACAGAATCTGAAGTAAAGTTGTTTTTTTATATAATCTATGTGAAAGTCCTTTGGTCAGTGTCTCCCACAGTAGTTAGTCTAAGTGACGTTGTGCTGTAATAAGTAGTCTGTGTTCAAAGTTTAGGAAATGCTGCTTATCATCCCTCAAAGGACTGATATTCTTTGGATCAGACTTTGGAAGGTCTGCGTTAAGTATATCTGAACCTTGCTTTTATTTGAGAAGGGGAGGAAGCTAACATTTAATGAGTATTTGCTCCACTGGGTGTAAGTGATATCTCCATTTTACCGATCAGAAGCCTGAGTCCCTGCTGGTGGATAAAGGACACAAAACTAATAATGGGGCAGAACTCAAAATGGATCCCTAATCTCTCCGATTCCTAAGTTTTTGCCCTTTTGAACGGCTATGGCACTGTGTGATTATAATGAACTGCTGTCTGTTGGATTTTACTCCATAGGAACAACAATTTGGCAATATATACAACGAAAAGACTAAGCTGCTCTACTTAGGGAAGAAGAAAAGGATAATAAATTGACTATTCGATACTGGCTCCACATCATTTGCTTTGTATATTAATAGATGAACCCTGTGTGTTTCTACATTGAAAGATTTCAGACAGCACTGTAAATTAAAGTGCTTTTTGAGTGAGATATGTTATCATCTTTAGGTATTCTATAGCTTTCGTGTGTGTGTGTGACATTGTAGGACCACTCTATCCTCATCTCTGATTAGGTATAGTAGAGCTTAGGTAAGTTACTAACTTTTTATACTTCATTTTTCTTATCTGGAAGTGGTGATAGTAACTACCTTTCTGAGTGATTGTGAAGCAGGTAATTATGCATGTAAGATGCTTAGCACAGTGTCTGGCACATAGTAATCTTAGCTGCTATTATTAGCAGTAATTAGTAATAAGGCTTAGATTGACTTGTTACCTTTCTATATCTTCTTGTATTTTTTTTTTTAAACTGATATATATAGGATGATTATAAGGAAAGTCTCTAAATCTTTTTCCACCTATATTTATTTAAGGAGAAATCATCACGATGCATTTTTAAAGTAATAGAAATTCAATTTTAAATATATTTTATATGATATCAAGAGAGTTGCAGTTGTCTCTAGGGATTTGACAGTTTTTAAATGAGTATTTATAATCACCAAATGCTGGCCTAGTAGGTGCCTTTAACGTTGTGTGTTTAACGTG
>NW_016107809.1:240760-257621 GCF_001604975.1 Cebus imitator | reverse complement strand
AGATGTGATGTTTGTATAGTCAGTATTTTTAGGCAGCACATTTTTTTTTCTAAAAACTGTTTTCAGTCTAGTCTGTATGCAGTATCAGCCTGGATTGTATTGACCATTAGGTATTGAGTATTTAATAAAATGTTTAAATATTATGATGGACAAACCACATTACGGTGAGATATGAAGATTGTACCCCACACCCCCAACTGTGTTGTTCACAGCTGTGTTCAGTAGAGTTAACTTAAACGGTCTGAGGTACTCTTCAAAAATTTGAATAACTGTTTGAGACCATTCAGAACCATTAAGGCTATTAACTGTGAATTGAGTTAAGTGAATACTGTATGTTTTATTTTTTTTTGTTCAGTTTTCATTCTTCTTAATTTTGAGGAAGTTGGGGAGAAAAACTTTTCCCCCACTCTGAAAAATTTTCTCTTCCCTCCTTTTTATTTCCTGCTTTGAAATAGCCAATATCATTGGGATCTCCAAGAACGTCAGATAGTATCTACAGATTGAGGTAGAGTGATTTTCATGGGAAACCTTTTCTCATAAAATAAAAATACTCTTTGTCCTTGCCAGGACATTATTAGAGGAGCAGCTGGCAGCCCCTCACTACTTTGTCATTAACCAGGGTAAGGGAAGGGAAGAATGAGTGACAGTTTTCTTCCTTTTTCTTTTCTGCCTCTTGTCTTCCTTTGCCTTTCCTTCCTTTCCTGTTACCCTTAGGTCTCTGTGGGTTCTGAATTTGGATTTCAATAGAAGGGGATAATTTTTATTAAACTTTTTTAGGGAACCTGGTACTCCCAAACAGATGGTGAATACTTTTTTCCATTTTGGGTTTTTTTATTTTTACGTTAGTTTTAAATTATTAAGAAGTTTTCAATTATATAAAACTAGATAGAATAGCTTAATAAACCACCATATATCCATATCCAATTTCTGTAATTACATGGTCAATCTTATTTCATCTATATCCTTAGTATTAACCTCCAATTTATTATTATTATTTTTTGAGACAGGGTCTCCCTCTGTCACCCAGGCTGGAGTGCAGTGGCACAATCTCAGCTCACTGCATCCTCCGCCTCCCGGATTCAAGCGATTCTTTGCCTTAGCCTCCTGAGTAGCTGGGATTACAGGTGTGCACCAACATGCTGGCTAAACAAGGTCCATAGCATTTGGTTGCTATTTTTAACTCTCCTTTCAATTGGTGGTATTGTTTCTTTAACTGTTTTCCTTGTCATTTATCTATTGAGGAAATCAGATAATTTGTTTTTTTGGAATTTCCCACATTCAGGATTCCGCTGAGTGCATCCCTGTGGTTATTTAATAAGCTTCTTTATTTCTTGTATTTTCTGCAAACCGTTGGCTAGACTTTTTCGTCAGAATACTTTATTGCATGGTACTGAATACAGATGATCCCCAATTCATGATGGTTCAACTTATGATTTTTTGACTTTATGATACTGCAAAAGTGATATGCCTTCAATAGAAGCTGTACTTTGAATTTTGATGCAAAATTCTTTAAATAACTTTGTTACAAAGTTTTATGTTAGGGCTTTGTGTTAGGTGATTTTGCCCAGCTATAGGCTAAATGATGTTTGGTAGGTTAGGTGTATTAAGTGCATTTTCAACTTACAATACTTCCAGTTAACAATGGATTTAGTGGATATACTCCATTGTAGGTGAAGGAGCATCTGTATTTCTTATTGCGTAACATCAGGTGACATGTGATATCTAGTTACCTCTCTCTTTGTAATGTTACAGTTGATTACCACATCTGTTCTTTTGAGGTGATTGTTGATGTATTATACAGTTCCCCATCAGCCTTTTACCCAATCTCTTTAACAGACATAGATGATCATTGTCTAGAAAAGCTTGTCCAGTTGCCTTCATGTGTCCCAGAACAGCTTTGAATGTAGCCCAACGCAAATTCATAAACTTTCTTAAAACATGAGATTTTTTACAAATTTTTTTTTTTTTTTTTTTTTGCTCATCAGCTGTTGTTAGTATATTTGTGTGGCCCAAGACAATACTTCTTCCAGTGTCACCCAAGGAAGCCAAAAGATTGGACACTGCTGGTCTAGTTCAAGGTTTCTGCGAACTATAGCTTATAGGCCAAATATGATCCACTGCTTATTTTGTAAATAAAGTTTTATTGGGATGTAGCCACACTTGTTCCTTTATGTATTATCTATAGCTGCTTTTCAGATACAATGGCAGAGTTAAGACAGACTGTGTTCTGCAAAACCTAAAATATTTACTATCTGGCCCTTTATGGAAAGTGTGCTGACCCCAGTCTAGATCATTATTTCATTGGACATGGCCAGTGGTGATATTCTATCATTCATTTTTTATTTTGTAGCTGGAATTTTTCTGTAAAGAAGAATTTTACCTCAGTTTTATTATCCTGAGAAAAAGCAGGGTAAGTCTTCTTTAGCATTTGACAGAAAAGTCAGTGAGTTATTTACTTTTTTTTTTAAGTATGTATTTATATGAACCCCCAGTTTTGAATATATTCTTTGTTTTAATCTATTCTCTTCTGTTGTCAGATTGTTCCATTTTTTTGCCAGTGTGAACCCCGTCATGTTGGCTCTTTTATCCTTCCATATAACCTTAGTAGTCTTTGGTAATCCTGTTTTCTGGTATGACACGATGTTCCAGGCTCATCTTGTACATCATCTGCCTTAGGTATCTGGAACCAGTCATTGCTCTAAGAGGTTCTGATTCCTTTTAGTGGGAAATAGTATTTAGAGACCACAGTTTGAGTGTTTGTTGCTCTGGGTTGGTGGTTGTTTTTAGGATCTTTTAATGGACAGAGCTAGGGTGTGGTTGTGTCTGTGTGATATTTAAAATAATTATGTTAAAATATATATAACATTAAATTGACTATTTGAATGATTTTAAAGTATACCATCATTAGCATTAAGTACATTCACCATGTTGTACAGCCATCACCATCTAGTTCCATAGCTTTTCCCCATCCCACAGGGAAACCGTATATTCATTAAGTAGTCAGTCCCCATTTCACCCTTGCCCCAGACCTGGCATTAATTTGCTTTCCAACTCTGTGGATTTGCTTGTTCTGGACACTTGATGTAAATGGAATCATTCTTTATGTGGCCTTTTGTGTTTGGCTTTTTTCCACTTAGAATAATGTTTTCTAGGTTTATCCCTGTTTTAGCATGTATCAAAACTTCATTCCTGTTTATGACTGAATGATATTCCATTGTATGCATATACTAAATTTTGTTTATTCAGTTGATGGATGTTTGGATTGTTATGGCTTTTGGCTATTGTGAATAGTGTTGCTGTGAACATTTGTGTATAGGTTTTTGTTTGAACACCTGTCATTTCTTATAGGTCTGTACCTAATAATGAAATTGCAGGGTCATATGGTATTTTTGTGTTTTAATTTACTGAGGAACTGCCAAACTGTTTTCCATAATGGCTGCACCATTTCACATTCCCTCCAGCAGTGTAGTAGGGTTCCCATTTCTCCCCATCCTCTTCAACCCTTATTTCTGTTTTTTTTTTTGATTATTGCTATCCTAGCAGGTATGAATTGATCTTTCACGGTGGCTTTGATTTGCGTTTTCTTAATGACTGTTGATGTAGAGCGTCTTTTTAGGTGCCTATCTTCTTTGGAGAAATGTTTATGTAAGTTCTTTGCCTTTTAAAAATTGGATCGTTTGTCTTCTTGTTGAGTTTTAAGTGTTCTTCATATATTCTTGATACTTCACCATTGTCAGATATATAACTTCAAAATTCTCCATTCTGCGGATTTTCTTTTCATTTTCTTTTTAGTGGCCTTTGATGCACAAAAGTTTTAAATTTAGATGAAGTTGAATGTTCCTATTTTTTTTCTTCTTGCTTATGCTTTTGGCATCCTATTTAAAAAGTACATTCCTAAATCTAAGGTCACGATTTACTTATATGTTTTCTTCTAAGGGGTTTGTAGTCTTATTTCATATATTTAGGTCTCTGATTCATTTTGAGTTAATTTTTGTATATGGACTAAGGTAAGGGTCTAGTTGTACAAACTCCATTTGTTGAAGAGCTTATTTTTTTTTTCTCATTGTGTGTTGTTGGCACTCTTACTACTCATCAGTTGACCATAGATACATGGGTTTATTTTTGGATGCATGGTTCTTATTCCATTTATCTATATGTCTGTCTTTATGCCAGTACCACACTGTCTTGATTACTGTAGCTTTGTTGTAAGATTTGAAATCAGAAAGTCCTCCAACTTTATTCTTTCTCAGAGTTGCTTTAAGTATTTATGGTCCCTTGCAATTCCATATATAGTTTAGGATCACTTTTTTCATTTCTACAGAAAAGGCCTTTGGGATTTTAGTAGGGATTGAGTTGACTCTATAGATTAATTTGGGTATTGACATCTTGATACTATTACATCTTCCTATCCATGAATATAGGATTTCATTTCATTTATTTAGGTTTTCCTTTAATTTTCTGGCTTAGCAGTGTTTTGTAGTTTTCAAATCTTGTACATCTTCAGTTAAATTTATTTCTAGTTTTTTTTTTTAAATTTATCTTTTTGGATACTACTATAAATTGAATTGCTTATTAGTATTCTTTTCAGATTGTTTATTGTTAGTATATAAAAATTCTGATTTTTGTGTGTTGATCTCATATTCTGCAACTTTGCTAAATTTTGGCACTTTTATTTAATGAGAAAACATACTGTGATTCATATCAATACTTCCAAGTCTGATTTTGTTTCAAGATTAAGGATTTAGGGTTATAAGATTTTCTCTCTTTTTTAGCTTTATATTCTTATGCTGGAAATTTTGAGAATAATGAATTATTTGCTTTATTGTTTTTATTTATACATATATTAGTATTGTTTAAAGTTGTCATAGGAAATGGTTGTTAATAATTCTCTGTAATTAATATAAATAGTAGGGAGGTACAGTTAAATTGCTTATTAATTAATTAATTAGTTGTTTTGAGACAGAGTCTCACTCTGTTGCCCAGGCTGGCATGCAGTGGCACAGTATTGGCTCACTGCAACCTCTTTCTCCCGGGTTCAAGTGATTCTCATGCCGCAGCCTCCCAAGTAGCTGTGATTACAGACGTGTACCACCACTCCCAGCTAATTTTTATATTTTTGGTAGAGGCGAGGTTTCTCCATGTTGGCCAGTCTGGTCTTGAACTCCTGGGCTCAAGTTATCTGCCCACCTCGGCCTCCCACAAGTGCTTCGATTACAAGCGTGAGCCACTACTCCTGGCCTAAATTGCTTTTTAAAAATTATTTGAAAAGATTTTATTTTGTGTGGTTAAGCCACTCATTTGATACATAGTTGGGTTCATTTTTTCATTCTGTAGTCGGTTTTTAGGAGTAACTTAGATTTTTTGGATTTCATTTTGTTTTATAATTGTGAAAAATATTTATATTTTTTAAACCAAAACTACAGTTAGCTTGTATACTTATACTTATTCACATTTCCTTCCCTTTCTGAGATAAAACTTAGACTTACTGTTTTGTATCTTGCATTTTTTTATTTAACAAAAATCCTGGCTATGACTCATAGCAGTATATGAAGCTCTTCTGTGCTGCTTTTTATATCTGCTTAGCACTCTAATTTTTTTTATTCAAACAGTTCCATATTAATGGACATTAGGGTATTACATAGGGAAATTTTGATGGGACTGGATACTTGGTTCTTCCTGTGGAGTTTAAACTTTAAAATATTTTATTTTCATTTTTATCATAAAGATGTTTTACCACAGGTACTCAAAATAGTATAGAAGTGTACATGATAAAATGTTTAAAGCTTTCTCTGATTCCCATCTACCCACTTCTCCTCTATTCCTATCTCTGGAAGTTACTACTAGTAAGTTAGTTCAAGACTTTTTATTAAAGGCATGTACAGCATTTGTATACTATGAATGCATTTTATTTTTTACCTGTACATGTCAATATGCATGCTTTTTAAACAAAATTGGGATTATATCATGAATTTTCTGCAACTTAGTTTTTTAAACATAGCATTATCAGTTGAGCTTTTAAGTTTGGCTAATGAGAAAAGGTTTCTGACTCTAAGATTTTAAAAAATGATTTTGAACATTTTTTCTGTGTCATTAATACTACATACATATTTTGTGCATGTATGTGTGTATGTATGTGTGCTTCCTAATCTTACCGCATTGTAATCTGCTCTGAAGTCCAGAAAGTAGTGTGTATATTCCTCTTTACTTTCTCTATAGGCTCTAACTTATGTTTGGAAAGAAATTGAGAAAACTTTTATTGTTGTAGTTGATTAGGATTTAATACTAAAAATAAATCCAGGTAACTTTGGGATGCCTGTTAACCAATAGAGTTGAATTTAAGTTCCATAAAAGCAGGGAAAAACCTTCCCATCTTGTTCATCACTGGGTCCCTAGCACCTAGGACAGCGACTACCTCCTCATGCTTCCTATTCTCTGTATTTGTTTTATGTTTTGCTGTATAAATCATAACTGGATCTCACCACTCAAACTGTTCCGAGTTCTTTTTTTTCACTTGCCAGTATATCATAGATAGGTTTTCATGTCAATACTTAAGTATCTGTTCTTTTAAATGAATGTATTAATGGTGATACTATAGATTGCATAATTAAGTAGTTTTAAGACTTTTAATTTGAACTCCTTTTTTTCACCTTAGACTTTGGCATTAATGTTTTCTCTTTAAATATTAGTGGGAGATACTAAGTTGAGAGGTACGGTAGATGGAATGAGAGTGTATAACTTGCTGTGTTTTTGTGAAGCAAACGTATTGAATGGTGGTACATTAATATGCTTTAAACAAGTCTTATATGTGATTATTTTGACTGAATATTAGAGTAGCTCACTTTAAAATAATTTTGTCAAGAATTCAGATGAAGAGGAATGCAAACAGTCAATATGTGAAAGAATGTTTAGTATAATTAAAGAAACAAAAATAAAATGAGATAAAATTATATTCCGTGTTCCCCAAATTGTTAAAAATTAGAACTACAATACACAGTTGCTGACAGGAATTTCAGGAGGTGTTTTGCTGAAGGATAATAAATTCACATATGGCTGGGTGCGTTGGCTTACGCCTGTAATCCCAGCACTTTGAAAGGCCGGAGCAGGTGGATCACCTGAGGTTGGGAGTTTAAGACCAGCCTGACCAACATGGAGAAATCCCATCTCTACTAAAAAAACAAAATTAGCTGCGTGTGGTGACACATGCCTGTAATCCAGCTACTTGGGAGGCCGAGGCGGGAGAATTGCTTGAATGCAGGAGGTGGAGGTTGTGATGAACTGAGATTGTGGCATTGCACTCCAGCCTGGGCAGCAAGAGCGAAACTCCATCTCAAAATAAATGAATACATAAATAATAAAACAAAATAAATTAATGTATTCTTTCTGGAGGGCAGTTTGGAAGCATTTCAGAAATTCTATTTCTAGGACTTTATGTAAAAATATTAGGAATATGCCCACAAACTTAGATATACGTGACTGTTTATAAGAATTTTAATCCTAAAACTAATAATAACAGTAGTGTCTAAATAGTGTTTTCTTGTGCCAGGCGTTACATTTATTTAATCTTCTTAACAATCGTATGGTATTCACACAGTAAGATTACAAATGATGATGATGTAAAACATTTTACATTGAAATAAATTGATAATAGTGAAAATAGCACATCACAAAGGAGTATATGCAGTGTATTTTCAGAAATTGACTGCAACAAAATCTGGATAACTTGTGAGAATATTCTTTAGAATATTTAGTAAATTAAAATCCTGTTATTCAAATAAATTTTCTTTTTGCTGTCTTTATTTTCTAATTTTTCTACAGTAAATATGTATTTTTTAAAAATACCCTCTGATTTTATAAAATAATTCATTTCTGGATGCTTATAAACAGTAGATTCCCCAAGCATCGTCGTCATCTTCTTTCTTTCTTTTTTTTTTTTTTTTTTCTCCTAGCTGCTTTAAAATAGAGATTTAAATTGTTACTAATGGAATTCTAAGCAACTCTTGGTCAGCACACAAAATAGAAATTAAAATGTCCTTGCACAGTCTTTGATTTCTGCCAATTTCATGGGGTTTTTTTGATGTTAGAAATGGAAAGACTAGAAAGTTAAGCTTAAGCATCTAAAGTTTGAAGCCTGACAGCAGAAAAGTGACAATCTTTTAAATGTGTATTTGTGGTTGTTAACAATGAAGCATTACCATAAATAAATAAACAGGTGGACAGATAGACTAACTGACTTGCTGCATTTTCAGGGTGTTGTTATCAGGCATTTTCTTTTTCCCAATTGAAACTTAGTAACTCATATTTATTGTTTCACCTTTCTGAGAATTGATTTCTTTCAAATCATCTGAATCTTTCTATCCTAAGGTTTTCTTTTTCTTTTCTTTCATTTTTCTTTCTTTCTTTCTTTCTTTTTTTTTTGAAGCAGGCCTTGCTCTGTCACCCAGGCTGAAGTGAAGTGGCATGATCAGGGCTCTCTGCGTTCTTGACCTCCCAGGCCCCCAAGGTATCCTTCTACCTCAGCCTTCCAAGTAGCTGTGATCGCTGGTGTGCACCACCATGTCTGGCTAATTTTTTCATTTTTGTAGAGATGGGTCTCCCTATGTTGCCCAGGTTGTTCTTGACCTCCTGGGCTCAAGTGATTCTCCTGCCTCTGCTCCCTAAGTGCTGGGATTACAGGGATGAGCCACTGTACCTTGCCAAGACTTTCTGTCTTGCTCCTACCATTTTCAAGAATGAAAAAAATTCATTCCCAGATTGCTGCTAATGTATCTGATCTACTAGGTCTAATACCTGTGTTAGTTTAATATAGTGTTGTCTTTAAGACCTTGTTGAAATGTTTTTCTAAGGCCTTCTTTTACATCTTTTTAAAAAAAATTGGCAGCTGTTCCCCTTGACCCTGCACTTTCCATTTCCTTTCTGTGCTATATTTTTCCTTCTAACACTTTTCACCTTATAATGTGTAATAGATTTTGTTTATGTGTCTATTCTTCTCCCCTCTCTCTTTCTGCTTTTAAGATGTAAGCACCATTAATGTGGGGATTTTTGTTTTTGTATAGTTCGTTGTGTATTTCCAGAGTTCAGGGTAATGCCTGGCACATAACAAGATTTCATTAAAAAAATTTTTTTTTTTTTTTAAATGAATAATGGGCCCTCAGTATTTGTGGAATGATTGGATGTTCTATTTGGTTGATTAAAGTGAAATTTATTCTAAGTGTTTACAGTAAGAAGGTTAGGGTTCTATAGCTGTTTTATAGTATGACTGTTTCACTGTAGGTCTAGTACTAGAGTTAAATTTATAGGCAGGTTGGAATTTCAAAACTTTGCTCCATGGTACATGGTAGGTGCTTATTAAATATTGCTAAATGAATGTCAAAAGAAGCTAATAAAGTGAATGGGATTGGGGGGAACCTAGCTTGCTGTGAGATTGTGGCCTAATTGGCATAGCCTTTTGGATGAGGGAGTTGGACTAAGATTTCAGAGCTCTCTTACTGACTTTAAGATTCACCCCAGGGACTTTGTGTTTGTAAGTATATTCCTTTAGAATTTGGAAGTTGTGAAAAAGTGAATTAGATGAAACTTGCTGTAGGATTGCTTTTTTGGAATCAAAACTTGTTGAATGTTAATTAGCACCACAGCTTTGTGTGAAGGCTTTTAGACTTGAGTGATAATGAGACTCATTATTAGAGAGACAGTGTGTGTTAGGTGTTCCAGAGCCTCAATATTTATTCATCCAGCACTTAAGGCCAACCATATGCTAGCATTCTGCTAGACTCCTAAAAATACAAAAGTCAAATAGGGCAGAAATGAAGAGAAGAAGATAAAAATGTTCCAGAGTGCTGCTTTTTTAGGCTTGGGGTTTCCCAAAAGGCAGGGGAATTTGTTTTATTATTTTTGGTTTTGATTTAATTTAAATTAAAAGTGAATATGAGCTGTTAACTATTGAGAATATGTTTAATCAGAATATAATTTTAATATCAATTTGCTATTGAGTCAGTAAGTATGTATGTCTTTTTTAAGGAATTGGCATTTATTATTATACCTTAATTCTTGACATGCATTATTCTTTTTATTTTTTTTGGAGCCAGAGTCTTGCTCTGCTGCTCAGGCTGGAATGCAGTGGCGTGATCTTGGCTCACTGCAACCTCTGCCTCCTGGGTTCAAGCAATTCTTCTTCCTCAGCCCCCTGAGTAGCCGGGACTACAGGTGCACGCTGCCATGCAGGCTAATTTTTGTATTTTTATTAGAGATAGGGTTTCGCTGTGTTGCCCAGGCTGGTCTTGAACTCCTGAGCTCAGATAATCTGCATGCCTTGGCCTCCCAAAGTGCTAGGATTACCGGCATGAACCACTCTTCCCAGCTGCATTATTCTTTTAACATACTCCTCATAATAATACTGAGGGACAGGCATTATTACCTCTATTTTACAAATAAGAAAATCAAGTTTAGAGAAGTTAAGTGATTTTTAAGGTTTACAGCTTTTTAAGTTGTGAATTTCAAACCAGGGTTTTTTTGATACTAAAGTACATTAACAGCAAGACATGCTAAAGATGACTGCATCTTGAGATTTAAGAATTTCTGTGTATTTACTCTCAGGAGACTCTATTATTCCATCATTTAAGATTAGCAACTAATTGCCACTAGTGACATGTGGCTTTTGAGCCCTTGAAGGTTGGTTAGTTCAAATTGAGACTGGCTGTAAGAGTAAAATACACAACAGTTTCTGAATATTTAGTTTGGAGGGGAAAAGCTCATTAGTCAGTTTTATATTGATTATATACTGAAATGATATAATTTATATTATTTTTATGTAGTAGTTAAATAAAATATAAACATTAAAAAGTACATTAACTTTTTGTGGCACGTCTCAAAGGAAGTTTATATAATTTTTTTTTTTCTTTTTCTATAGATAATGTTAAATGACAAGGTATATTGAATTTGAAAGCTATGCTGTAACTGTTCCCCGCAAATTGAATCTCTGGCTTTTTAACCAGAATATTTAAAAGTACCTTTTTCCTTTTTGAATAAGTAAAATATGCACTTTGAGAGGCTGAGGTGGGTGGATCATGAGGTCAGGAGTTCAAGACCAGCCTGGCCTGATAAGACAAAAAAATTAGCTGAGCGTGATAGTGTGTGCCTGTAATCCCAGCTACTCGGGAGGCCAAGGCAGAGAATTGCTGGGAGTTGGAGGTTGCAGTGAGCCAGGATCACACTACTGTACTCCACCCTGGGAGACAGAGTGAAAAAAAAAAAAAAAAAGAAAAACAAAAGAAAAATATGTTAATTGTAGACAGAAATACAAGATTGGTGGAAAAGAAAAAAGAGAAAGAAGAAAAGATAGCTGGGAAAGGGAGAGAGAGATTTTGATTGATGCCCTGTTAATCCTTTGATATACAGGTGGTATTTAATATAATACAGTTTGGGCTTCCAACTCTGAGAGTTGGAGTCAAATCTGGGATCTGCCATTTAACGGGTTAATGATTTGGTGTTTTCGTGGTTTTGGGGTAAGTTACTTATTCCAGTTTTGCAGATGAGAGAACTGAGGTTTAGAGAGGTCAGCCTATGTCCTAGAGTTTTGAAGAGTAAATGTGATACGGCATATCTAAAATTTCTAGGCATATCCTAGCCTTTTGCACATAGCTATACTGTCTTTTACTAAAATGAGTCAACAGCAATTATAACTGCTTAGCTTGAACTTTTAATATATATCAATATCTTTCAACAGAAATCACAACATTTAAAATTATCAAATAAATGAGAACTAATACACACAATGGAATGCTCTAATATATATTCAGTATTCTCTTCTTGCTAGACATTTAATTATTTCCAGTTTTCATTTTTGCAATTATATGAAATGCATAGGTGAATATTGTTGTAGAGAACTTTACCTGTGTTCTTATTTAATTAGGGTAGAGTTGGTTGATTGAGGAGTATGTATACTTTAAAGATTTTTGATCCATTTTGCTGAATTACCTTCTAGAGGGGCTGTAACAATTCATGTTCCTAGTCATGTTTCTATGATTTACATGTAATCCTATAATTTATCTGGGAACCTGTTTTTCTACATATTAAAAAACATTGTTGATTTGACCACATTTAATTTTTACATTGCTTTGATTACTTATAAGTTTGAAGGTTCTGTTTCTTTTTCTTTTTTTTTTGTTTTTTTGTTTTTTTGTTTTTTAGACAGAGTCTTGCTCTTTTGTCCAGGCTAGACTGCAGTGGTACGATCTTGGCTCACTACAACCTCTGTCTCCTAGGTTCCAGCAATTCTCGTGCCTCAGCCTCCCGAGGAGCTGCGACCACAGGCGTGAGCCACCATGTCTGGCTAATTTTTGTTTTTTCTTCTTTAAGTAAAGACAGAGTTTCATCATGATGCCTAGGCTGGTCTTGCACTCCTGGCCCCAAGTAACCTGCCTGCCTTGGTCTCCCAAAGTGCTGGGATTACAGGCATGAGGCACTGCGCCCAGCCACTGAAGGTTATTTTTCTATGTGTGTATTGGCTTCTTCTGTGTTATGCTGTTTTCCCATTAGTGTTTCATGTCCTCATTCCCATTTTGGGGATATTTGTCTTTAGTGATGTGAGAGAACTTTATATACATGAATGCTGTGAACCCATCACTGCATGCATACTGCAAATATTTTCTCTCCAAATTGTGATTTTTATTCTCATAATTTTGCTTATATTTATTTTTGGATATATAGAAGTTTAAGATATTTATGTTGATTCATCTGTCACTCTTCTGGCTTTGAAGTAATGCTCAGATAAACTTGTTCTTCCTCAAACTATAAATTGGCAGTTTTTAAACTTCTTGCTCTCAGGACTCCTTTGTAGTCTTAAAAACTATTGAGAAGGCCGGGCGCGGTGGCTCAAGCCTGTAATCCCAGCACTTTGGGAGGCCGAGGCGGGTGGATCACAAGTCAAGAGATCGAGACCATCCTGGTCAACATGGTGAAACCCCCTCTCTACTAAAAATACAAAACATTAGCTGGGCATGGTGGTGCATGCCTGTAATCCCAGCTACTCAGGAGGCTGAGGCAGGAGAATTGTCTGAACCCAGGAGGTGGAGGTTGCGGTGAGCCGAGATCGCGCCATTGCACTCCAGGCTGGGTAACAAGAGCGAAACTCCATCTCAAAAAAAAAAAAACAAACAAAAAAACAACCAAAAACTATTGAGAACCTCTGGTTAGGCATGGTGGCTCATGCCTGTAATTCCAGCACTCTGGGAGGCCAAGATGGGAGGGAATCACTTGAGGTAAGGAGTTTGAGACCAGCCTGGCCAACATGGTAAAACCCCATCTCTACTAAAAATACAAAAATTAGCCAGCTGTGGTGGTGCATGCCTGTAATCCCAGCTACGTGGAAGGCTGAGGCAGGAAAATGACTTGAACTTGGGAGGTGGAGGTTGCGGTGATCCAAGATCGCACTATTGCAGCTCCAGCCTGGGCAACAGATCGAGACTCTCAAAAAACAAAATTATTGAGAATCTCAAAGACTTTTGTTTATGGGGGTGACATCTGTAGATCTTTGCCTTAGAAATTAAAAGAGACACCTAGAAAATACTACCTTATTAAGTTATAGTAAGCCATTTACATGTTAACATTTTTAATGAAAAGTATATTTTCCAGAATAAGAATTAGCAAGAAATTTTTAATTTTTGTCAGTCTTTTGCTTAATAGAAAATATCTGGATTCTGTATTTGCCTTTGCATTTAATCTGTTGCAATATCACATGATATGTAGCCTTAGGAAAAGTTGATTGTATAATCAGGAGAGAATGAGAATTAAAAAGGCAAATGATATTATTATGAAAATGGATTTGGCTTTGTGGGCTTCTGAATGTGTTCAAAGATCCCAAGCCTACAGTTTGAGAGCCACTGATATACATAATCACTTACATATTTTCCTTTTGTATTTTTATGAATTAAGTTAAATTCAGAATAAATTCTAGGATAAATTTTCTAATTTCTCCCCTCTCTTGCCCAACCTCTCCAGTTGGCTAATATCCTTTGTTGAAAGATTTATTTTCATGTAAATAATTGACTGACTAGGGTGAAACAGTAGACATATCTGCCTTTTCCCAGTTCTTACTGGGAAGCTAACTATTCTTTGAAAACAGTAGTCTTCACAGTCTTTGCTTAATGTTGTATCTTTATTTTGGTATATTCCCTTATTTTCTTGATGTATCTATCCCCCCTCACTTTCCCAGTTTTATAACAAATCGCCCTAAAATCTTAAAGATTTTTCATTTGTACCAATTGTGGCATTTTGCTGTAAATATTGTTTCCTCCCTGATTCAGAAAGTGATTTAAAATGTACATAGAAACATAAACCAAAAAAGAGTATTTTGTCACTTTGAATATGTAAAGTGATATTAATATTCTATTACTGCTATACTGTGATGGAGTACATCACAGGTTGTGGAGGTTATTTCAGTATTGAAAAATGGTCGGAAGTTAACTATACATAAATTCCTGCATCGTTGTTAATAAATTACATTCTTTTTGACGTGTTGCTTAGTATCTCGGCACCCTTTACTCACTGGACTTTCATTGACAACTGTGTGTGTGCCAAAATACATTTAGATAAAAAGAACAAGACACAATTTTTTTCTAACTATGCAGGTTGGTAGAGAAATACACATCCTCTGTGATAAGTATTGTAGCGACAAACAATTAAGAATATTATGGGAGAGCCTAGGCAAGATGTTATTAGGAAGTGATGGAGGAATGAAGTAAAGGGAATTAATTTGAAAAGATTAAGGTTGTACAATCTTCCCCAGTAGTTGATTATTTCTTTAGGTATCTGAGTCTAAGGGAGAGAGAGAGGAGCAATCAAGAAATACTCCCAGCTATTTGTCTTGAAAGACCAGATGGATACCAGTGTTTATCAAAATGTGAAATAAGCCCTACTTCCAAGAAAACAGAACTCCTTACACATACTACGCTTTCCGAGATGCTGTGTTGTTGTTTTTCAAGATGAGTTCAATTGTGGGCATGTTAGTTTGAGGGGCCCAGGGTGGAGGAAATTTGTGGAAGTCATTTGGAGGGCTATGAGACTTGTGTGAGCTGATGAGCAGTGTAGCCATTAAGTAGGTGAATGGAGGTTAAGATAATCCTTTGAGAATTTTTAGTAGGAGAAGAGAAGATGGTCAGAGACCCTCTAATAACTGAGGGACAAGTAGAGGAAAATAAATTCAGCTAAAAGTAGACAGAGAAGAAAAACAGAAGGGTCAGGTTGTGTTGAAGGCAACTGACTAGTTCAAAGAAAGAAGAAGGGTAGGGGAGAGAGGGATCTGAAATGTTAAATCCTGCCTAGAGGACGAATAAAATCTGAAAAGTGTTTATTAGATTTAGGTATAAGAAGGCATTGATGACTTTGGAAAAAGCAACTAAACTGGGAAGTTAGTTATAGAAGCTGGAGAAGTTGAGGATTAGAGGTGAGAAAGTGGAAGTTAGTGAATATTGACTACTGTTTGAGAAGTTTGCCTATGAAGTTGTGGAGTACAGGTTAAAAGTGAGCAGGCAGGGATTTGAAAGTGTTAATATTCTAAGGAAGGAGAGAGAGAGGAGGGAATGAGGGATTGAACTAAGAAGGTAAAATACCACCATCTCGAACTTTCTAGAGAAATATTTTTCATGCCTTTTGTATGCTCTTTTTGTAAAAATTGTTCCAAGTTTTTAGATAATGCTTAATATCTTTTTTGATACCTTTATGATACTTCAGCTACCATGAATATCAGTTATTGTATTGTCCTATTAAAGAATACATTAATAGAAACAGCGTCGTTCTAAAATACAACAGTTTAGGGCTATATTAGTTCGTTTTCATGCTGCTGATAAAGACATAACCGAGACTGGGTAATTTATTCAGGAAAAAGATTTAATGTTCTCAGAGTTCCACATGGCTGAGAGGCCTCACAATCATGGCAGAAGGCAAAGAGGAGCATGGATGGCAGCAGGCAAAGAGAGAGTTTGTGCAGGGAAACTTCCCCCTTATAAAACCATCAGATCTCTTGAGACTTACTATCACAAGAACAGCATGGGGAAGATGTGCCCCCATGATTCAACATGGGTCCCTACCACAACACACAGGAATTGTGGCAGTTACAATTTAAGATAAGATTTGGCCCACCCAAATCATTCAAGGCCATTTAATACAATTATATAGTAGTTTTTTAATAGCCAGTTTTATAATTTCCTTGTCTGTGCACATGTGTTTTGCCCACTAACTCATTAATGTGGTTGGACCTAGCAATAGTAGCCCCTATTACTACAAATGTGCTAAGTAACTATGAATGGGAAATCCATATTACCGAATTGTTAAAATTGTTCTTTGAATGAAATTACTGAATTTAATCAGTAGATTATAAGGAAGATCTGGGAATTACGTTCGTAAAGTGTACTCTGTGATATATATATATAGTTTTCTTTTTTTTGAGACGGAGTCTCACTCTTAGCTAGGATGGGAGTGTAGTGGTGTGATCTTGGCTCTCTGCAACCTCTGCCTCCTGGGTTCAAGTGATTCTTCTGCTTCAGCCTCCAGAGTAGCTGGGGTTGCAGGCGCCTACCACCATGTCCAGCGAATATTTGTATTTTTAGTAGAGACTACATTTCACCATGTTGGCCAGGCTGGTCTGGAACTCCTGACCTCGTGATCCACCTGCCTTGGCCTCCCAAAGTGCTGGGATTACAGGCGTGAGCCACCATGCCCAGCCTGTAGTTTTCTTCTGCTGTTTTATTTAGAATGCAGAGCTCTGTAGTAAAGCTCTGTAGTTAGACTGCTTTAGAATCCCAGCTCTGCCGGGCGCGGTGGCTCAAGCCTGTAATCCCAGCACTTTGGGAGGCCGAGGCGGGTGGATCAC
>NW_016107809.1:221444-240538 GCF_001604975.1 Cebus imitator | reverse complement strand
AAAAAAAAAAAAAGAATCCCAGCTCTAACGCTTACAAACTCTGGCCTTGAACAAATGACTTACCTAAAAACTTTCTTCATCTTTAAGTTGGCGATAATAGTTTTACCTATTTCACATGGCTGTTGAGGTTAAATGATGTAATGCATGAAAAACACAGCTTGGTACAAAGTAGGTACTTATTCAGTAAACATTAGCTGTTAATTATTTTCTCCCTGCCTCCAGGATTTTGATTTTCTAAGCTTGATGTTTTTGGAAGTCCTCTTGATTAGAGAGATGTTACTATATTTGAAAAGGAAATAGATTCAAGTAGAGTCATATTGCAGATTTTGTGTGTCTGAGAGGGCAATGAGAACTTGCAGCATATATAAACAAGTAGATTTATTTTCTGAGGTAGGTTTGTGCATTGTTAACAGTGGTTTAGGGAAGGTTAATGTATTTAAAAATAACAGATAAAGAATAACCTAGAATTACTAGTGGGATATTTTACTTGAGGGGGTGGGGATAGGGGTTGCTGTGGACTAGTTATTTTGGGACAGGAAATTAACATAACCTGGTGAGGCTCATGAATCTTTCAGGCTTAGTATCAGAACTACTGGGTAACCTGTAACTTAACCCAGGGCAGTATTTGGAGGGCAGGAAATTAGGGTTTGTGCCTGGTCTGAGAAAGCCTATTTTCACCTTTTGATGACACTTGCACTCTTAAAAGACAGAGGATGAAATTATCTAAGACATTTGATAACCATCAATTTAGTTATTATTTGCTTCCTTCTGTCAAATAAATTGTACTATTCTGTTAAACATTTTTGAGCCCTGCTAAACATTTGTACCTTTTTTGTATAGTAAAACATTAATGGATGGAAAATCCTGTTTTCTGTGGTATCCCTCTTTATTGAACTTCTCCAACACCCACAGATCCCCTTTATAAAGAAGAGGCACATTTAGTATGTTTAAAAATAGTAAACCCTTTCTTTCTGTGAATTTCTCTGGATGTGTTAATGGTGTTTAAAGTTTAATGCTGCTAAACCCACACAGGAATTTTCACTGGTTTTAAATGCCACAAAAACAGCTTTTACTTTTATTGATAGCTGGTTTAGTAAAAAGACCTTGTTGTTAACTTCAGGAATGATTTAACATAAAGATTTCATTGCTTTTTTGAAAAGTACTTCCTATTTACAAGTCTCTCCATATCTACAGTCATACCAAACTCCTCATATCTTTTCTTTTGAGACGGAGTTTCTTTCACTCTCGCCCAGGCTGGAGTGCAGTGGCATGATCTCAGCTCACTGCAATCTCTGTCTCTTGGCTTCAAGCAATTCTGGTGCCTCAGCCTCCTGAGTAGCTGGGATTACAGATGCTTGCCACCACACCTGGCTAATTTTTGTATATTTAGTAGAGACGGAGTGTTGCCATGTTGGCCAAGGCCAGTCTCTAAGTCCTGACCTCAGGTGATCCACCCGCCTCAGACTCCCAAAGTGCTGGAATTACAGGCATGAGCCAGCGCGCCTGACCTAGTATAGTGCTTTTTATAATTAATTATATACTTAAAAAAAAACCTTTATTCGTGATAAAATAAATTTACTCTACTGAGTGGCTGTGCTCTAACACCTATTTTATCTTTATTTCCTTCAGAGTTAACAGCTTCCCTACAGAGTACAAATTATGTTACCTAATGAAATAGTTGAGCTGTGCCCCATTCTAGTTAAGAAAACCATCCTGTTGTCTGTTTTCATCTGATTAAAATTTTCGGACTTTCTTTCAGTCTCTGGTGTCTTATAAGCCAGCCTATTTAGTTTCATGTTCCAGTGTTCTGTTCACTTGCTTGCCTAATCATTTTTCTCCATCATTAAATAACTGCAAAAGTGAAATTGATAGGCCTGACAGCAACAAAAAAAGCATTTTGTAGTGTAAAGATTAGTGGCATTTAATACATTCAGTGTCCAGTAGTCATGTTTTTCAAGTTTCAATACATTTTTATCATCTCTCAAAAGAAAACTCTGTGTCCATTAAGCCGTAACTCTCCATGCCCTCCTCCTCCAAGCCCCTGGTAACCACCAATCTGCGTTCTATAACTATGAATTTACCTATTCGGGGCTATTGCTGTCTCTCTCTCTCTTTCTTTTTCTTTTTTTTTTTTTTTTGGTTTTTTTTGTAGAGACAGGGTTTCACTGTGTTGGCCAGGCTGGTCTCGAGCTTCTGACCTCATGATCCACCCACCTCGGCCTCCCAGACTGCTGGGATTACAAACATGAGCCACCGTGTCCGGCCTGCTCTCTCTCTCTTTTTTTAACCTCTGTGCATCTGTTTTTGAGAGTGTCCCAAATCCTACTAGACCTGGTGTTTGGCCCACTACTTTCTTCTCACAATGATTGTATCCTAAATTAAACTCAGGGTTTAATTTAGCTGCAGTGACCCTTTACACTTCACTCAAACTGTTCTTCTGTCTCTCGGATTGTTTCCTCAGTCTTGTCTGCAGAGGACTTCTCTACCTCCCCAGCTACCTACCCATTTAAATGTTTCTATTTTGACCTCAGCCGTTTGTTCTTACTCTGCCTACCTTCCTTCTCCACCAGTGATCTGGTTTATGAAAAACTAGATATTAATATTACTTATTTTACCAGATCTATTCTTTTAACCCAGCGTTTTTCAGAATCCTAGACCTGCAGGAATTATCAGCTACAGGTTCCACAGCTACTTTAAACTGAACATGTCAAAACTGAACTAATTTTCTCTCCTTACCCTTTTTCTCCTCCCCTAAACAAAATGAAACCTCTCTATTGTCCTCCTCCTTCTCCTCTTGGTAAATGGCACCATTATCCATAGACATCCCTGGCTTCCTTCCCAGGAGCCAAAGTTGTTTCCTCTTTACGCCTAGTTCTCTACCTGTAGTCATTCTTCAAGTCTACCGCCTAAATATCTTTGGAATCCATTCCTCTTCATTTATTAGAGCCTTCACTTTAAGACCTTATTCTTTGTCTAGACCAGAGGTTCTCAAACTGTAGCCTGTAAAGCCAAATATGGCCAGCTGTCTGTCTTTGTAAATCAAGTTTTATTAGAATGCAACTGCTGTGTTTTAGACATGGTTTGTTTGTCCCCACTAAAACTTGTTTTGATCACCAATGTGGCAGTGTTAAGAGATGAGGCCTGGTGGGAAGTGTTTTGTTTGATGTTGGGTGGATCCCTCAGGCATGGCTTTGTGCCTTCTTGTGGTGGTGAGTGAGTTCTTGCTCTGGTGGTGCTAGATTAGTTCTCATGGGAATGGGTTAGTTCTGAGAGAATGGATTGTTAGAAAGCCAGGATGCCCCTAGATTTTTTTCTCTTCACATTTGTCCACTTCCCCTTTGAGCTTTGTCATTTTATGATGCAGCATGAAAGCCCTCTCCAGAAGCCAGGGCTATGCCCTTGAATTTCCTAGTTCATAGAACTGTGAGCTGAATAAACCTCTTCTTTATAAATTACCGTCTCCTGTATTCTGTCATAGCACTACAAAATGGATTAAGGTAGCTGTCTTGCTCATTAGGTTATGTATGCATTGTCTATTGCTGTTTTTATGCTACAAAGGCAGAGTTATGTAGTTGTGGTAGAGACTGTGGCCTGCAAAGCCTGAAGTGTTTACTGTCTGACCTTTTACAGAAAAGGTTTGCCTATTCTTGGGCTCTTACTGATTTTCTGTCTCCAGCCTTGTCTACTCTTCTGTCCTACCCCAGGTAAACGTTCAGAAATCTGATCGTATATCCCCCAATGTGAATCTTTTATTTACTGTTCATTCCTTACAGAATAAAGTTTAAGTCCTTTATCCTGGTATAAGATCTCTGGCTACCTTTCTGGGTTTATCTTCTGTTCAGAAGGCATATTGATTTGTCTCTGGCATATGCTTTTGCCTCTGGCTTAAATGTTCTCTATTCTCTTTTTTGGTCAACTTATCTGTCTCAAAATCTAGCACAGATGTTATCTTCCTAGGAAGTTTTCTGACATTCCAGATTTTCCTTTCTCTTGCTTCCTTCATACCCTCTACAGCTTTCGTTGTATTTAACACTGTGCAGCTTTTATCCATTTGACAGTATTCTCTTTGTAAATTTTAAAACCACCTAGGCCAGGCCTGGAGCCACATTCACTGAATACTCCTTCAAGGAGTGTTTGTTGACTGCATAAATGGATTGCTTTTGTGTTAGACTCTTCCTAATTAGTTTGTCAGAACAGGAATTATGTCTCAAATAATTTTCACATTCTCTGATTGTATCTAGGGAAATGCTAGATTCATGGTAGGTATGGATACTGATTAAATTGTTGATTTGAATTGTCATGTAGATAAAGTGAAGAGACACAAAGATTCCTTTTGGAAGGATTGGACATTCATCAAATTGAGACTGTGTAGCTAAACCCATTAAAAAGTAACCAGATTTGCCTTAACTACTAACTCTTCCCCTTGACATACATAGGCAATTTTTCCCTTTTCTGTACTCGGGAATGTGATTGACTTTTATTGAATATTTTGTGTCATTGGTTAGGCAACATATGATCTGTTTTATATAGTGCAAGGATTAAGTAACAATTTAGATGGAATGTGGTAAATTGACGCATTAATATAGGGCAGACTAAAAGTACCGTTAGTGTGGGTATAAATGGGAGCAGAAATGGACTGTTATCAATGACATTAGTTATTAGCATCTATACCTTTTCTTTTTTTTTTTTTTTTTTTTTTTTTTTTGAGACGGAGTTTCACTCATGTTACCCAGGCTGGAGTGCAATGGCGCGATCTCGGCTCACCGCAACCTCCGCCTCCTGGGTTCAGGCAATTCTCCTGCCTCAGCCTCCTGAGTAGCTGGGACTACAGGCACGTGCCACCATGCCCAGCTAATTTTTTGTATTTTTAGTAGAGACGGGGTTTCACCATGTTGACCAGGATGGTCTCGATCTCTTGACCTTGTGATCCACCCGCCTCGGCCTCCCAAAGTGCTGGGATTACAGGCTTGAGCCACCGCGCCCGGCCCCCTATACCTTTTCTTAACTGGGTTAATTTGCCTTTTGTGGTACCTGGGTGCCAATTCTGGTAGGATTCCTAGTAGCAGCAGTAATAAACAACTATCTAGTGCATTTTCTTGGTACCAACTATTGTTCTAAGCACAATACATAAATTAACCCATTTAATCTTCATAACAACCTATGAGATAAGATTCTATTATCCCTTCCTAACAGATGAGCAGCCTGAGGCACAGGGAACTGAAAGAAATCAACTTGGCTAAAGTAATACAGCTAGTAAGTGGCAGAGCCAGTATTTAACCCAGCCTGTCTAGCTCCAGACTTCATGTTCTTAGTGACTATGCTAGACTTTCTAAGTGTCATCGAACAATTTGAATGCACAGTTCTTGCATTCCTTTTGTTCTCTTCTGACAGAAACTCTGAAGTTTTGGTTCAGTGAAGGAAATGAGGAAATACTAAATGGTTAAAGGTAGGTTTATTTTTAAAAGACATTTATATCACATTTTATATTTATCACAATTAGTTGTAGGACTCCTTTTTAGCATCATTCTGTTTTTATCTTTTCCTATAAGTTTGAGGTAACAGTTTGGTTTTCTTTTACCTTAACTTGTCTGTATCCTGTTGTTGGTGCTTACTAAATGATTGGCTTTAATGGTTCTAGACATTGTAATTTTATTTAGCTGTGACGATGTATAGTTCATATATTTGAAAGTATATTAACAACTGTGGTAATCAAGAGGAAGTCATCATTAGAGCTGGGCAACATTGATATTCCAGGTGTTGCTTTTCGCAGACTTAAAAAAAAAATACTTAGAGGTATAACATATACAGCAGATTACATAAAGCTTAAGTGTACTGCTTAGTGATTACAACTCCCAGATCAAGTTAAGTATAGAACATCTTCATCATTAGTCCAGAAGGCTTTCATGTATCCACTCCCAGTCAATAAATACCCTACCACTTATGTTGCTTTATTTTTAAAAGATTGTATCTATTACCGCTTGACATATAGTAGTTTGTCTTCCCTACTGGAGTGTAAACTTGGTCTTACTTATCATTCTGTTCCATTGCTCAGCATAGTGCATGACATATACTTAATGTTCAACAACTATTTGCTGAATAAATTAATTGGAAAACATTTGATTATTTGTTATGTACCATATTCTACAGTACACAGGTGCTATTTTATATAGTAGTTGCTTGAGGATAGATCATACATTTTAGTTTTCTAGAATGAGGCTTTTGACATTTAGTGTGGTACTTAAAAGGAAATTGACTTCTGCTGGCATTGAGTTTAATGTGTGTTGGTCTTTGCTTATGTGAATGTTAGGGAATATGAGAAAGTTGCTACCAGAGAGAGATAATGGTAGCCTATCTATTGGATTGCCTTCTTGAGAGTATCTGATTCCTTGTAGTTATCTCAGATTCCTAACTTATACTCTTGATCTTTTTGAATACCTCAAAACAGTTGCAAAAGACGAAATTCTCTTGATCTTATGGAGAGAGAATCGTGATAGGAAAGACATTATTTAATCATTATTTATAAGTTTGGCTGTCATGTTAGTTTAAGATAATGAAAATTCTGTTTGCCTATCTTGAAATGGTTTAAGATAAATAAAGGAGTCTGTGCTTTAGAATTCGTTTTAGTTCAGACTTAGGTTCAAGTAGAAAAGAAACTAAATTTCGAGCTGATAGTGACTCTGGTGTTCTGATTCATGTTCCTGTCTGTCAGATTTAACTCTCGTTTTACATTTGAGGAAACTGGAGTGCAAAGAAGTAATGTGATGGTCTAGTCTAAAATTAAATTTTAGGTTGGGTGCAGTGGCTCACGCCTGTAATCCCAGCACTTTGGGAGGCCGAGGTGGGTAGGTCACTTGTGGTTAGGAGTTTGAGAACAGCCTGGTCAACAAGGTGAAACCCAGTCTCTACTAAAAATATAAAAAACCTAGCTGGGCATGGTGGCACATGCCGGTAGTCCCAGCTAACTCAGGTGGCTGAGACATCAGAATCATTTGAACCCAGGAGGCGGAGGTTGCAGTGAGCCAAGATCACACCACTGCACTCCCGCCTGGGCAGACAGAGTCAGACTCTGTCTCAAAATAAATAAATGAATAAATAAGTATATAAAATTTTAATAATGGATAAACTTTCCAAGTGATACATACTATAGTGGCTTAGAACCATTGTGCTGTCATGTCCTTGTTCTTTCTTACTTTTTTAAAAAAGAAATAAACTGTTCCTTAAAGCAGTTTTAGGTTTACATAATAAGTGAACAGAAAATAGAAAGTGTGCCTATATAATCCCTTACTCCCACCATATTTCTTCTGTTATTAACATCTTGCATTGGTGTGATACATTTGTCCCTGTTACTAACACCTTGCATTGCTATGGTACATTTGTTACAATTGATGAAATAATATTGATATTAAATTATTAACTAAAGTATATAATTTACTGTTCGTAATTTCCATTAGGGCCCACACTGTTTATTGCATAGTTTTGTGGGTGTTGACAAATGCATAATGTCATGTATTCATGATTACAGTATCGCGCAGAGTAGTTTTACTGCCCCCCAAATTTCATCATCCACCTATTTAGCTACCCTCTCATCCCCCTCCTCGCATCCACTGGCTACCACTGAACTTTTTACTGTCTCTATATATAGTTTTGTCTTTTTCAGAATGTCCTATAGTTGGAATCATACAATATGTAGCCTTTTTAGACATGGTTCTTTCACCTAGCAATGTATTTAATAGTCCTTCATGTCTTTTTCTGGCTGGATACCTCATTTCTTTTTGTCCCTGAATAATACCTCATTATATAGATGTACCACAATTTTTTAAACTGCTTATGTGTTGAAAGACATCTTGGTTGCCTCTACTTTTGAGCAAATATGAGTAAAACTATTATAAACATTTGTGTTCACTTTTTTGTGTAGACAACGTTTTCAACTCACTTGTGTAAATATCTATGAGTGTGATTGCTGGTTTGTATGGTTAGACTACATTTAGCTTTGTAGGAAACTGCTGAGGTGTCTTCCAAAATGGCTGTACCATTTTACATTTCTGCAAGCAATGAGTTGAAGTTCCTGTTGTTCCATATCCTTACCAGCTTTTGGTTGTGTTAGTGTTTGGGATTTTAGCTATTCTGTTCTAGTAGATGTGTAATGGTACGTCATTGTTTTGATTTGCAATTCCCTAATGACGTAGGATGTTGAGCATCTTTTCATATGCTTATTTGCTACCTGTATGTCTTGTTTTGTGAGGTATCAGATTTTTTGCACACTTTTTAATTCAGTTGTTTTATTATTGAGTTTTAAGAGTTCTTTGTATATTATAGATACTAGCCTGTTATCAGATATGTGTATTACAAATATTTTCTCCCAGTCTGTGGCTTGTCTTTTCATTCTGTTTCATAGTGTCTTTCTTTCACAGAGCAGCAGTATTTACTTATTTAGAGACAGAGTCTTGTGCTGTCACCTGTGCTGGAGTGCAATGGCATGATCTTGGCTCACTGCAACCCCAGCTTCCCAGGTTCAAGCGATTCTCTTGCCTCAATCTCCTGAGTAGCTGGGGTTTCAGGCACCCACCACTGTGCCTGGCTAACTTTTGTATTTTTAGTAGAGACAGGGTTTCACCGTGTTGGCCAGGCTGGTCTCAAACTCCTGACCTTGTGATCCACCTGCCTCAGCCTCACAAAGTGCTGGGATTATAGCCATGAGTCACTGTGCCTGGCCTAGAAGTTTTTAAATTTTAATGAAGCCCAGCTTTTCAATTTTTTTTTTTCCCCATGGACTGCACTTTTGGTGTTGTATCTAAAAAGTCATCATCAAACCAAAGGTTACTTAGATTTTTCCTGTTATCTTTTAGAAGTTTTATAGTTTAACATTTTACTTTAGATTTATGATGCAGTTTGGGCTAATTTTTTAGTTAACACTTGTGAGTTTTTGTGCATTTCAAGTAATTTTTGTGTAAGTTGATGTCTTTATTTGCATGTAGATGTTCACTTATTCTAGTACCATATTTCAGAAAAAGACTGTCATGCCTTTTTGATGTGCTCTTTCAATGATGCACGTGTTTTTTCGAGATAGGGTCTCACTCTCTTGCCTAGGTTGGTCTGCAGTGGCTTGACCACAGCTGACTGTAGCCTCAACCTCCTGGGCTCAATCAGTCCTGCCATCTTAGCCCCCTGAGTAGCTGTAGTTGGTATCACAGGTGGGCACCAGAGTTTCACCATGTTGCCTAGGCTGGTCTTGAACTCCTGGCTTCAAGCCAGCCCATGCACCTTGGCCTCCCAAAGCACTGGAATTACAGGCATGAACCACCATGCCTGGCCTCAGTGGCACACTTTTGAGGGTAAATTATGATAAGTAAAATTGAAGAAGAAACCTGAGATTGTTGTAATTAATAATTTGACTTCATATTATGCCTTTAAAAATAGCTAAGGAGTAAGTAACCTGTTGAGTAAAAGCCTGGGCTCTGGAATAAATTCTGAATTTGCCATTTACTTGCTGTGACATTGGACAAGTTACTGAATTGTGCCTCAGTTTCCTTGTACATCAATATATTCTTAGGTTAAATGAACAATATTTAATATAAAGTGTTTAGTACAGTATCTTGCATATGTTATAGCTATGGAAGGTTATTAGTAATAAAGACTTCTTTAGATGTTTTATGTATTTTTTATTCATCAGTTTCTGTTATTTTATTCTTTATAGTGTATTACAGGAAAATATAATAGTGTTAACCTATGGACTGTTTCTGTAGTTATTGATGCCCTCTGGCAGAAGCAGATTTACGTAAGGGAGTTTAATGACTGCTAGAATAACCATCATAAAGAGCATAAAATGTAAAAAATTGAGTTCTCAATGCATGCTTATGTGTTCGGTATTTCCTAAAACCAACAAATACCATTAAATACCTCAAGACTAAAGGTTTGATGTGTAAGATGGTGAAAAACAGCTGTAGTGCTTTATTTTTATTTTTTATTTATTTGTGCTTTTGAGATAGGGTCTTTCCCTGTCACCCAGTCTGGAGTTCACTTTATAAAATGTATTTCCTTCCTTTGCGTATAATGTATTACACACTGCTTGCTTACATATTTAGAATTGTTTCTTTTTAGATTTTGAGTTATCTCTGCAATAAGAATATGAGTTCTTTAGGATAATATGTCTTCAATTTTTCAGTGTGTCACCATTTCTGGATGGAGAAGCTCAAGTTTCTTAATTGCTTAAGAAATTAAGCAATTTGGATAGTTGAACAAGCTATTACTTTTAAATTATTGTTTTATTTTGTCTTGCCATTTGATTGTTCCTTCTAAAGTGGATAGAGGAACCATTTACAATATAATGAAGAAATGCATATTTGTTTTTAAAGTTATGACTAGAAGGCCAGGAGGATAAACAAGGGTTGTTGAGGGCAATACCCTGAGTGAAAGCAAAGCAGTTCTTTGTTTGGAAATATAAGGAGTATTTCTGTACTTCTCTATATTCAGCATTTTTCTGTGTGTGTGTATGTGTGTGTGTTAGGAAACAAGATATTGGGATGATAATTGTTTAATGCGCTGATAGAAGCTGCTCTTCTGCTGAGCTATCACAAACTTCGGGTTTTGTCAATTAAAGCAAATTTGACTTTTAGGTTTTTATTTAACAGGTGTTGACATTAATTTTATTTCTATGTTTGGGAACTTGTAAATTTGTCTGACATTGTTTCTAAATCTTTTATTGTAGCATAATATTATTTTGATCTTTGTATATCCAAACTTCTTTTTTTTCTTAAAACTGCTAGATGATATAGATGTGCTTTTTTTTTTTTTTGAGACGGAGTCTGTTATATGTAAAATTTTATATTTGAGTGCTTCAAAAGAAGTAGCACTCAAATATAAGTCCCCTCAGCAAGGCAATTTACATCTATAGAAGGGTGCGGCTCACAGATGGAACAATGGTGACCACACACCTGGATGAGGAAGAGGAAGGGGTACTTACTCCTGATGGAGGTCACTGCAATTGCTGTGTCATTCCGGTGTTGACTAGGGTTAGACTGTACAGTCTAGTCTAATTCCGATTGGATATTTTGAAGGGAGCCAGGGGTATAAACCAGAGTGGTGGGGTGGGTAGTTTGGCGGGAAGGACGGTTACGGGCAGTTCAGAGCAGGTAACCAGGGATCAAAGCAGGTGACCAGAAAAGGTGACCGGAATGAGTCAGGACAGAGCAGGGGACCGGGAACAGATGTGAACTACCGATTAGAACTGGGGAAAAGGTGGTTTGCTGATACTATAAGGAAGTTAAACTTTAAAATGGAGAATTAAAGAACAAGAGAGCTGAACATATTGATATACTGATTCTTTGAAGAAAAACTTGGTGTTCACTATGTCTAACAGTTTCTGTCGCTCAGGCTGGAGGGCAGTGGTGTGATCTTGACTCACCGCAACCTCTGCCTCCCGAGTTCAAGTGATTCTCCTGCTTCAGCCTCCCATGTAGCTGGGATTTTAGGCGCCTGCCACGATGCCCAGCTAATTTTTGTATTTTTAGTAGAGACAGGGTTTTGCCATGTTGGCCAGGCTGGTCCATAAAAAAATCCAGGATTTTGTTTGGTAAGTTGTACTTCATAACAGTTTTAGTAATTTAGCACATCAGAGCACCAGTGAGCTTAACATTATATAGACTATAGAGGTGTTAAAAAGTACATTCTATTCATGATAAAAATAATAAACTAGAAATAGAAAGAAACTTGCTCCATCTGATAACATCTATGAAAATACCCGGAGCTAATATCATGGTTAATGGCAAAATGTTGGTTGCCTTCTACCTAATATTAGGAGCAACATAAGGATGTCCTCTGCTGCCACTTCTGTTTAACATTGTACTAGAGTTTCTAGCCAGAGCAGTTAGACAGGAAAAGAAGTAAAAGGCATAAGGGTGATAAGGAAGAAGTACAGCTATCTCTTTTTGCAGGTATACATAGAAACATCCTTAGAAATTTGCTAAAAATCTATTAGAGTTAATACATGAGTTCAGCAAGGTTGAACTCATTTTATATAGTATCAATGTTTAAAAATCAACTACATTTCTGTACAATAGAAATAAGCAAACTGAAACTGAAATTAAGGAAACAGTTCCACTTATAATGCCATCTAAAGGAACAAAATACTTAAGAATAAATTTAACAGAAATACAAAACGCATAATTTGGGAATTACTAAACATTGTTGAAAGGAATTAATGAATTCCTAGAAAAAAGATGGACATCCTATGTTCATGAATTGGAAGACTTAATATTGTTTGAATGATAGTGCTCTCCTAGTTGATCTACAGATCCAGTGCTTTATCAAAATTCCAGTTGCCTTTTGCAGAAGGCAAAATTCTAATTGCCTTTTGCAGAAATGGATAAACTGATCCTAAAATTCATATGAAAGTATAAGGGATCCTGTATTAGTTTCCAAGAGTTGTAATAACAAAGTACTAAAACTAAGTGGCTTAAAACAGCAGAGATTTTTCTCACAGTTTAGAAGTTGGAGGTCCAAAATCAAGGTGTTAGCAGGGCTATGCTCGATCTGACTGCTCTAGGGAATTACCTCCCACTTGCCACTTCTAGTGTTTGCTAGCAATCCCTGGCATTTCTTGGCTTGTGGATCACTACAGTAACTTAGATTTCCTCTACCTCTGTGTCTTCATATTATCTTCCCTCTGTGTATGTTTGTCTGTGTGTCCAAAATTCTTTTTGTAAGGACACCAGTCATACTGGATTAGGGCCCATGAGAATGACCTCATTAAAAAAAAAATTTTTTTAAGGTTGTGTCTCACTCTGTTGCCCAGGCTGGAGTGCAGTGGCATGATCTCGGCTCACTACAGCCTCTACCTCCTGGGTTCAAGCAATTCTCCTGCCTCAGCCTCTCAAGTAGCTGGAATTACAGGCACACCACCATGACCGGCTAATTCTTTTAATTCTTTTTTTTAAAGAGATGAAGTCTTGCTCTTATCCCCCATGCTGGAGTGCAGTGACATAATGTTGGTCACTGGTACCTCTGCCTCTCAGGTTCAAACGATTTTCCTGTCTCAACCTCCCAAGTAGTTGGGATTACAGGCACTTGCCACCACGCCTGGCTAATTTTTGTATTTTTAGTGGAGACGGGGTTTCACCAAGTTGGCCAGGCTGGTCTTGAACTCCTGATCTCAGGTCATCTGGCTGCCTCAGCCTCTCAAAGTGCTAGGATTACAGGTGTCAGCCACCTCTCCCGGCCCTCATTTTAATTTGATTACCTTTGTGAAGACCCTATTTCTAAATAAGGTCACATTCTGAGGTTCTTGTGGTTAGGGCTTTAATATATCTTTTTTGGGGTACCCAGTTCAACTCATGACAGATTCTGAATAGCCCCTCAAAAATTGAAAAATAAAGAATAAAGCTAGAGGACCCACATCTCTCTTTTTGCTTTTTTATTTTTATTTTATTTTTTTGAGTGAACCAAGGATTTTATTTATTTATTTACATTTCTCAATCTAAAAATTTACATCAGTTAAGACAGTGTGGCACTTGAATATAGATTCGCAGAGTTGGATATAGATTCACGGAGTATGATTGTTAGTCTAAAAATAAGCCCTTACCTTTATGGTCAATTGGTTTTGACAAGGATACCAAGATAATTAAATGATGAAAGAATTTGTTTCCCCCACAAATGGCCTGGAACAGCTGCATATTTGCATGCAAAAGAGTGAAGTTTAACTCTTACCTCACACCATCTACAAAAATTGTCTCAAAGTTGATTAATGACCTAAATACTAGATCTAAAATTATACAGCTCCTAAGAGAAAACATAGGAGTAAGTTTTCATGACCTGGGATAGGCAATGGCATCTTAAATATGGTACCAAGCGCACAAGCAACAAAATAAAAAAGTGGATACATTGAACATCATAAAAATAAAAACCATTTGTGCTTCAAAACACCATCAAGAAAGAGAAAACACTGAAAGGGAAAAATACTTACAAATTATGTCTGATAAAGGACTTGTATCTAGAATACAAAAAAAACTCTTACAGTTCAATAATAAAAAGCCCAATTAAGAATTTGGTACATGTTCTGAATAGACAGAAACCATGTATATCTACTTTTAGAAGGAAGATATAAATAATGGTCGATAAGTGCATGTATCAGTCCATTTTCACACTGCTGTAAAGAACTGCCTGAGCCTGGGTAATTTATGAAGACAAGAGGTTTAATTGACTCAGTTCCATAGGAAGCATGGGTGGGAGGCCTCAGGAGACTTAAAATCTTGGTGGAAGGTGAGAGGGGAAGCAAGCATGTCTTACCATGGTGGAGCAGGAGAGAGAGAGAGAGAGAGAGAGACAGAGAGAGAGAGAGAGAATATCAAACAACTGGATCTCTTGAGAACTCACTATCACAAGAACAGTAAGGGGGAAGTCTGTCCCTTCCCCATGATTCAGTTACCTCCCACATGGGGATTACAATTTAAAATGACATTTGGTTGGTGACACAGAGCCAAACCATATCAGTGCATGAAAAGATGCTCAATATCATTAGTCATCATGGGAATAAAAATCAAAACCACAAGATACCACTTCAGACTAGGATGGCTACAGTAAAAAAGTCTGTTTATAACCAGTGTTTTTTAGGATATGAAGAAATTGGAACCCTCATACACTCCTTTGGGAATGTAAAATGGTGCTGCTTTGGAAATCAATCTGGTAGTTCTCCAAATGCACATAGAGTTACCATATAATGTAGCAATTCCATGCCTAGGTATATATACCCATATGTTCATACATACACGTGTTCATAGCATTATTATTAATAGCTCAAAGAAGAAACAACCCAAACATCTATCAGTTGATGAATGGAGACATCAAATATGGTATTTCCATAAATGAAGTATTACTGAGGAATCAAAAGAAGTGAACCAAAGCATACTACAACATGGACGAACCTGGAAAACATTCTAAGTCAAGCCAATTGCAAAAGACCATGTATTATACAATTCCACCTATATAAATATCCAGAATAGGCAAATCTGTAGACAGAAAGCAAATTACTGTTTCCTTAGGGCTAGAATGGAAGGATTGGGGAATGACACCTAAGAGGTACAGAGTTTCTTTTTGGGTTTGATTGGGGTGATGGTTGCACAAGCCTGTGAAAGTACTAAAAATTGGTAAGTGTGTACTTTAGGTGGATGAATTATGTGTTATGTGAATTATAACTTAATGAAGCTACTTTAGAAAGTACATTCAATTATTGACCAGGTGCAGTGGCTCACGCTTGTAATCCTAGCACTTTGGGAGGCCAAGGTGGGTGGATCACAAGACAAGCCTGGCTAACATGGCAAAACCCCATCTCTACTAAAAATACAGAAAAATTTGCTGGATGGGGTGGTAGTCGCCTGTAATCCCAGCTATTCAGGAGGCTGAGGTCGGAGAATTGCTAGAACCCTGGGGGCGGAGGTTGCAGCAAGCTGAGATCGCACCATTGCACTCCAGCCTGGGCAATAGAGTGAGACTCTGTCTCCAAGAAAAAAAAAAAGTACATTCAGTTATTACAAGGATAAGGGACACTGTGTTTTAGGGAAACATACATATTTGAATATTCAACTAACATGAGATGTTATAAAGTAGAAATATATATGCTACCAAATGGATGGTGTAGATCAGTGCTGTTCAGAAAGTATATTGCAAGCCACATATATAATTACATTTTTCTAATAGCCACATTTTTATGTTTTAGAGAAGGGGTTTCACTATTTTGCCCAGGCTGGACTTGAACTTTTGGGCTCCAGCAATCCTCCTGCCTCAGTCTTCTGAGTAGCTGAGACTACAGGAACATGCCACTGCTCCCGGCTTCTAATAGCCACTTTTTAAAGACTTAAAAGAAATAGACAAAATTAGTTTTAATATATTTCATTTATCCCGATATATAAAAATACTAACATTTCAATATGTAGTCCTTGTAAGAATTGTTACTGAGATATTTTACATCCTTTAAGAAAAACTAAGTCCTTATAATCTGTTATGTATTTCAGAATGTTTCGATTCAAACTTGCCACTTTCAAGTGTTCAGTAGCCTTGTGTAGCGACTAGTGTATTGGACAACACAAGTAGAGACATTAAGTGTGAATCCGGAGGAAGGAGTAATCATTGTAGTCTGGAATGATTAGGAAAAGTCACAGAACTTGAGTTATTTTTGCTCGTTCATTCATTCATTTACTGATTTCAGTAATTTACCCAACAAATATTTGAGCTGTATATAAAAAAACTGTATATAAAAAACTAGCGAAAAATGCAGATATGTCTTATCTCCTCATGGACAGTGCTTTAAAGCTAATTATACACTTACTTGGCGCTGGTTGTTTAAGAGTTAGTAATGGAAAGAGTATAGGCTTAGATTATTCCCTGAGAAACAGAGGATGATGATAACTGCATTGTGGGATTGGCCGGAGTAAGTAAAAGCCATAGGTCACATGCCTAACACTGTGCTTGTTTTAAGTGTTTTATCCTTCTCTTCTCCTAACTCTGTCCCCCTACCTCCTTGTTGAATACATGAAATGGGCCATGGGAAAAAGTCTTAGGAAGTGGCAGAGTCCTGGCTACATAAGGACTTGAATGAATTCTTATCCTCCTTTCTTATCCTCAGCCTTCTTTCATTACATGGCCCTGCTTCCTGGACCCAGGTTCAGGTTTGTATTATTAGTATTAAAACCTATTAACCAATATTAAAGGAGTTTTGGCGGGCTAATTTAGGAATGTAATTAATGCTTTTTCTAGAGATTTTTATCTGTGTTTCATTCCACACAACTATTTTATTAAGGATAATTTGAAATGCCCTCTGCTAAATTATGTACTGTTTGCCTCTTACTCAGGTAAGAATGTATTTTAGACATATTTCAAGAAGTGTTGAAATAAAAATTATTTTATAACTTTTTTGAAATTCTAGACCTACCATTAAATACTTAGCACTTTGGTCCATGTAATTTTTACATTGTAAGATATCTTGGAATTTTAACATACCCTTTTACAATAAGACTTGTTAGGTCTAGTTACATTATGTTTGATACAATAATAGATTAGTTTGTTAGGAACCGCTGTTATAATGTATTGAACAGAGTTTGTTAGGAAGAGTTATAGTGTATTGAACACTGGATTTAGATTGGGCAGATCTTGATTTTCCATTTGATAGCTCTATTTTGTTCACTGATTTTCTTATTCATTCAGAAGATATAGTTTGACTAATATGGTCAGGACGTTATTTATGTGTTTGTTTACAAACTGTGATTAAGTGCTTTGAAGGAAAAGAACTGGTTACTGTGAAAATAATAACAGGTGAAAACTACTTTAGTTTGGATTGTCCTAGAGAAGGCATCCCTGAAGAAGCTATGTTTAAGCTGAGACATAAAGGATCAAAAGGAAAGGATTAGGGATGGGGTGGTAAAAGAACATTGTAAGGAAAGGGAACATCATGTGAAAAATCTTGAGGTGGCAAAATGCTTTGTGTATTCAGTAAATTGAAAGAAGCCTAGTGTGACTGAAGGATTGTGAGCAAGGGAAGAATGGCATAGTATAAGAATGAAACTAGATCTTGCAGGGTCTTGTAGAAGATGCTGAAGCTTTTAAGGTGTTTTAATCAGGGGAATGAGACACAAGTGTAACTCCAGAGTGGGATGTTGAATACAGGAGTCTGTAAAGGTTGAAAGAGTAGTCTGGTCTACAGAATTACATTTGAGAATCAACAGCTCTCAAATGGTAAAATTTGGATAAATACCATGTGTATAAATATCTGGGAATGCATAAAATAATATGGGGAGAGTATGGAGACAGAAGGTACAAGAGAAAGGGAGCGTAGGACCAAGCCTAGAAGAATCCAACATTTAGAAGCTGATAGGGAAGGAACTAGCATAGGAAGACCTCAAGTGAGCAGAGTTTTTTTTGGATGACTGAGGAAAGAAATGAAATGGCAATTTGGGAGCAAGGAGGATGTGATTTTTTTTTTTTCTAACTAGATATAAACCGTTATTTTACAACTTTGTCATGGTTCACTTTCCAAAAAGACACAGGCTAGGGGACACAACTGAAAACCCTGGGAGGCCAGATGCTGGTGTCGTCCAAGTGGGAGCATAGCCATGGTCATTCTAGGGCTGTACTCCTGTGGCTCTCAGATGTCGTGGACCAGATGTACCAGTACTGTCCAATCCTAGTTTTACCTAGAGCCACCTCCTTTTTTGGGACTATTCGTTCTCATTTCATGCCAGATTTTCACTAGAGGCTCCCTGTTCTTCCAAAACAGTTTATGATGTAAAGTAACATACTGTATTCCAAAGAGAGCTCCCCCAAGATGTGCTGCATGATTAAAGAATTTCTATCCCAGGATCGTTCCTACTGTATCCATGGCAATAGTAGCTTTTAGGGCATTCTCTGCTGGGAATATGAACATCTGAAGGGAAATAATGGCAAGCCTCCCTTCTGGGATCTTAGTGCAGACAGCTGCAAGGACCGTCATGATGGTGCCAGATGCATCAAGTGATGGTCCATATCTTCCTGTGGCAACTTTACACACATAATTGACACATTTGGAAATAACACCTGCAGATAGGTACACTGCCATGGACTACTCTTGACCCAGAATGTTCACTGTGTCAGAGAAGGAACTCCACAAAACATACATATTCGGTGCCATGTGAAATAAGGAGAAATGACTGAATATTGACAGCACCGTTGGAGAACAAAGGACTTCTGAGGCTGGATTAGATGCGAAATATCTGATCATTGTCCACTGTAGAGAAGGTGCTCCTATAAACAGAATACAAAGACATTCATTTGCAGCTGTGATAACCTGTCTTAGTCTGCTGGCCATCACTTAGGTTATTCCACCACTTGTTTATCTCCTTTCTGAAGTCCCCTTTTTGTGGTCTTATGCTGTCCAACCAGTCAACTTGTATATCATCAAAATAACTCTAGACCCTGGATTTCAGTGATTCGTATTGCCAAATAGATCCAAACAGCCTGTAAACCCAACAGTAAAAAATAAAGGTTTTATGAGAGTCCCTATAGGATACAGAGAAAGGTAACAGACTGTTTCTTTCCTAGAAAGCAAAGCACTGGATCAAAGAATAGGGCTTCAT
>NW_016107809.1:189979-221391 GCF_001604975.1 Cebus imitator | reverse complement strand
TTGGTTCTGTCACCCAGGCTGGAGTGCTGTGGCGCAATCTTGGCTCACCGCAACCTTCGCCTCCTGGGTTCAAGTGATTCTCCTGCCTCAGCCTCCCAAGTAGCTGGGATTATAGACATGCACCACCACATCTGGCTAAAAGGAATCAACGCATTTGTGTTGTATGCTTCACCACTTGTGCCTGTGTCTGATGTTCGAGGCTCAGCCTTCCTGGGTGCTTTTCTGAATCCACATTTTTGCCGAATAAAGATTTTAAACCTGTGTCTGAGCAGCCATAGCGGGGCTAGGGCCACAGTGAGCTGTTAGCTGTGACCGTCTACGCCTGGTCGCTGCCCAAACCTCTCTGCCCAGCCTCACCACACCATCTTCCCAAACTCTGCCCCACCATGGCTTGCAAGGACATGTTTTTGAGATGTCTGGAGGGACTGAATAATATCAACCTCTGTGGGATTTATGAAAGTATCATATTTGGGCGAGTTACGTTGTCCATAAGGCCAGAAAGTGGAGTTTGCTGATTACAGAAGAGGTAGAGTTGAGGAGTTGATTCATATGAGAGGGATGTGTGGAGTGTAGGGAGATGAGAGTTAACAGCAAATGAGAAAGGCTAGTGTTTCTGGTGGAGACTTAGGTAAACAAGGATATGAGGTGTTGATAGATTTAGTCCTTTTAATCTCTTGTAGACTAGAGGGATCTATGGCCTTAGTGGCATAGTCTGGAAGGTTTCAAATAGTTTATTGGGTAAGGCACAAGTTTTGCATGAGGTAAATCTGCTTTAAGCAGGCTCTAATTATGGTATGATGAGGTTCCAGGTTGGCCTCTTCATTTCTCTTATCTATTAAATAATAACAATACCTCATTAATTGTTTTATTATTTAAATGGACAGTCACATAGTGGTTCATAAAAGTTGAGTCTAGATAAACATACAACCTTTAAGAAAATCTTTTAAACCTACATCCCAGTAAGTCATGCTCTAGCCAAGTTACTTTCTTGTCAAACTCTTTTCTGTACTGAATGTAACAATGCCTAATTGAAGAATAAACATTGACTATGAATGAGGCACTCAATTCATCTCTTTGCTGATTATACTCAATTTTGGAACTAAGGATAAATTATTCAAGATAAAGTTGCTGATTTTTTAGTTCGAACAGTTCTGTAAGTATACTTGGATTTTTTTTTAGAACCCAGTGACAGTAATACTTCTTTGGAAAGAATATCTTTGAATATCTTTTTAGAACTTCAAGCAAATTTATCTTAACATTTTATATACTCAGTGTGGATAATTTGGAAATTACGGAGAGAGACAAAAAAAAGAATAAAAATTTGCTTGTATTCTCACTATCCAGAGAAAATTCCTGCTTACTTTTTGGTGTGTTTGTGTAGCATTTGTTTTCAAAATTGGGATCACAGAATATATAGCAATTTGTAGCTATGCACTCTGCTTTTTCATGTAATCTTGTGTCATGAATATTTTCTTAGACCATCAAATATTCTTGGAAAATGTAATTTTAATGGCTGCTTAATATTCTCTTGATTGTGAATGTATGATAGTTTACCTAATGATTCTCTACTATTGGACGTCTGGATTGGCTCTGATTTATTGATGTGGTAAATAGTGGTTTAATGAATATCTATGTAAATCAATTATTTTGTTTCAGCTTCTTTTTACTTTCTTTTGCCATATTCCTAGAAAGGGAAGTACTGGGTCAAAGCGTAGGGCTTCATTTTTGTTTCTCCTGCTGCGTTTTTTTCTTCCCTCAAGACAGAGTCTTGCTGTTGTCCAGGCTGGAGTGCTGTGGCGCAATCTTGGCTCACTGCGACCTCCGCCTCCTGGGTTCAAGTGATTCTCCTGCCTCAGCCTTCCGAGTAGCTGGGATTACAGATGTGTACCACCATGCCCACTAATTTTTTTGTATTTTTAATAGAGATGGGGGCTTTACCATGTTGGTCACAGTGGTCTTGACTCCTGACCTCAAGTGATGCACCTGCCTCGGCCTCCCAAAGTGCTTGGATTACAGGTGTGAGCTACTGCGCCTGGCCACTTCTGCTGCTTTTTATTTTTTAAGACAGAGTCTCACCCTGTCATCCAGGCTGGAGTGCAATGGCATGGTCTTGGCTCCCTGCAACCTCCGCTTCCTGTGTTCAATTGATTCTTTTACCTCAGCCTACCAGGTAGCTGGGATTATAGGCATGTGCCACCATGCCTGGCTAATTTTTTGTCCTGCTGCTTTTAAGGAAAAATATACTTCAAGATTTCATGTTTGAAAATCAAAGTGGATCCTCTTAATCTGACTATCGCCCATTATAGTTTCAGAGCTTAAAGAGGTCGAAATTTTATATTCAGTCCTTTCAGTTTACAGATAAGGAAACTAAGTCCTAAAAAAGGACATGCCTTGATTTCCTCAAGGTCATAAGCCAAACAGTGGTAGAAGTTTGGCCTATTTTTTCATAATTTAGTGTGTTGTTTTTTCTACAAACATCACCTGCCTCTTTGCCCCGTGTGTCCCCCAACTTGCCTTTTAGGTTGACTGATTTTTGGGCGACTAATTTTTTTCTGTTTGGATGCCTGGTAGACTCTTTTTTATCCTTGAGTTTAACCATGATACTTTGATAATTTTGAGTCTGTTCTTTCTGGCATACATTGTACCTTTTTTGTCCTGCTCTCAGTTTCAAGGAAAATTTCAAAGAAATTTTCTACTCATGTGTGGCATCTACTTTTGGAATAATAATTATTCAATGTTGGATCATCTTTGTTCTTCACATTTATCATTTTCTCCAGAATTAGTTTGATTTCTTAATTGATTCCCTCTGCATTCACTATTATGATTTCCTTTCCTCCCTGCCATTAATTTTTCACTGTATTTTTTTCTGTTCTTTGCTGTTTCTAGTTTATTTATTAGATCTCTGATGTTCTGTTGTGCTAAGAGCAAATTGAGAACTGTTGTAGGCTGAAAAACAGCCCTCCAGAAGATATCTGTCTTAGTCAACTTTGGCTGTTATCCTAAACAAAACAAATATTTGTCATATTTAAATAAACATGTATTTAAATGTATTAAATATATTTCTCATCATTCTGGAGGCTAGGAAGAGGAACTAGGATCATTTTGAATGATCCTGGCAAAATGCCAGCAGATCGAGTTTTTGATGAGGGCCCTCTTCCTGCTTATAGGTGGTTGCCTGCTTACTGTATCCTCACTTGATGGAGAGAGGATGCTCTGGTGTCTGATCTCTTCTTCTTAGGCTTCACCCTCATGACCTCATCTAAACTTAATTAGCTGCCAAAGGCCCTACCTCCTAATACCATCACATTGGGACTGACGGCTTCAAACTGTGAATTTTGGGGGGACATAAACATTCAGTCTGTAACAACATCCCTGTTAAGTTTCTGCAGCCTGTGAGTGTTACCTTATTTGGAAAAAGAGTTTTTGCAGATTGCAATTAAATTAAGGATCTTGAAATGAGATCACCCTAGGTTATCTGAATGGGACTTAAATCCAGTGATAGCTGTTACTGTAAGAGATATTCAGAAGAAAAGAGATACCTAGAGGAGGAGAGATTTGACCACAGAGGCAGAGATTGGAATGATAAGACACAAGGGCACCAGTCAAGTAGTACTGCCAGCTACCAGAAGTTGAGAAGAGGCAAGGAATGAATTCTCTCCTAGAGCCTCCAGGGGGAGTGCAGCCCTTTTGACTCCTTAATTTTGGACTTCTAGTCCCTGGGACAGTAAGAGTAATTTTTATTGTTTTAAGCCACCTAGTTTGTGGTAATTTGTCATTGTAGCCACAATAAATTAAATACAAAGATCAAAACAATTTCCCTTTTCAGTCTGCCTTTTATCACCTTATATTTGTACTTTTGTTTTATTTCATGCTTTTACTTTCTTCTGTAGGACTTAAGAAGCATTTAGAATTTTTTTTGTTTGTTTTTGCTTCTTAGAAGTTACAGTTCTTAGTTGGCTTTTTCATGTTTTTCTTGCAATGTGTTTGTGTTAGTCTTTTCAACTTTCTCGTGACTAAATTGGCTAGCTCTTTCTAGATTTTTTGTTTTGATATGTAATGTCTATCAGTGAATTCTCCCTGATTCTTATTGTATTTTGGACCTTTTTCTCTTCGGTGGATGTGGCTGTTTTTAATCCACTTTTCCGTAGCCTGAGGGATGTGGTAGTGAGGTAAGGAGAGAGGTCCACTAGTCAAGTGCAGTCGTTTCTAAAGACGTATTTCATCACCACATCAGGAGTGCACTCTACTAGGCTTCTGTTTCTTCCCTCAACTTAGTACACTAACCTGGAAGATGGTGGTCTTACAAGTAATGTATAGGGGACTTTTTTGGGTAAAAAACATTAAGCGTAAGAGACTTTTCCTTGTTTCCTCCTTCCTCTACCTTGCCACCCACCTCCATAGCTGCCTATGGCATTTTCATGGTCCGCTTTTACCATGCTGAGGAGTATCATAGATCCTCAGGAAAAAAACAGTCATCTTTTTTTTTGGTGGTATTACTGGAGCAGAAAGAGTAGTGATACTGATTCATTTCACTTTCTCAACCTAGATGATGAAATTTTAAATTAAAACAACATAGATGTTTTATTTACACTGATCATTGTTTTCTAAAAATAGCATGGCAAGATGTCTGATTTTATAAATAATATGCTTAATTAGAAGCTATTCATTTCTCACTGACTTCAGTTTTTTATATCTAGTAGCTAAAATAGTTAAATTATTTATGTGACCTTACTGTAAAGCCAGTGTAGGGGAGGTCTTGGATCTTTTAAAATAACTATCTTTAAGTTGTGATTCATATGTACTGAGGCTATCAGACAAGGAGTAGTCGTTTAATTAAACTAAGTGGTATTGATATGGCCCACAAAGCTTCATAATACAGCGTCTGGCCTTCTCTCTGTTCTTCTTTTTCTCACTGTGCCTTAACGTCACTGTCCCCTTATTTTGGAAGGGGCATATATTTTTATTTTATTTTATTTTATTAAAAACAGTTTTATTGAGATACACACACACACACACGGTTCACTCATTTAAACTGTGCATTTCAATGATTTCTAAAATTCAATGATACTTCCAGAGTTATGCAGCTATCACCACAATCTAATTTTAGAACATTTTCATCATCTCCAAAAGAAGCTTTTATTTATTTCATCTTATTTTATTACCTTATCTTTTGGAGACAGAGTCTTGCTCTGTCATTCAGGCTCATTGCAATCTCTGCCTCCCGGGTTCAAGTGATTCTCATGCCTCAACCTCCCGAGTAGCTGGGATTATGGGTGCCTGCCACCATGCCCAGCTAAATTTTTGTGTTTTTATAGTACAGAAGGCCAGGCTGGTCTGAAACTCCTGGTCTCAAGTGATCCGCCCGTGGTGGTCTCCCAAAGTACTGGAATTACAGGAAGAAGCCACCACGTCTGGCCCCTAAAAGAAACTAATTATCCATTAGCTGTCGCTCCCCTTCTCCCCATGCACACTGCCTGCTTCCTTTGACAACTAGGTAGATTAGTAAGTCTATCTTGTTTCTATAGATTTGCTTATTCTGAACATTTATAAACAGGATCATGCAATATGCAGTCTTGTATGACTGTCCTTTTAATTTAGTTTGTTAAACTCCTTCAAGATCTTGCCCTATCCGAATGGCATTGCCAGGTTCTCTAAAGGCTGGTCAGTCGATCTATTTTTCTTTCTTTTCTGTCTCCTTTCTCTCTCTCTCTCTCTCTCTCTCTCTCTCTCTCTCTCTCTCTCTCTCTCTCTCTCTCTCTCTCTCTCTCTCTCTCCTTCCTTTGTCTCCCTTTCTCTCTCTCTCTCCCCCCTCTCCCTTTTTCTCTCTCTTTTTTTGTGGGAAGAGGATTGGGAGGTATTAAGCAACTTATTAGAGGGAAAAAGGGCAAATGTAAAAACCAATATGGATTTGATTATAAGTAACTGTAATCAGTTGGGACAATGTTATTTAATATGTGCATATCTTGATAATATTGTGGGTTTAGTTCCAGACCACCCAATAAAGCATGTTACACAATTTTTTTTTTGTTGTTTCTTAGTGCATTTAAAAGTTATGTTTGTGCTATACTGTAGTTTATTAAGTGCCATAGCATTATGTCTAAACAAATAACCTTAATTAAAACATTCTTTGTTGTTTAAAAATGCTAATAATCATTTGAGCCTTCAGCAAGTTGTCATCTTTTGCTGGTGGTTGCTGAAGGTTAAGGGGGCTGTGACAGTTGTTTAAAATGAGACAACCATGAAGTTTGCTGGATTAATTGACTCTTCCTTTCACAAAAGATGTCTGTATAGCACAAGACACTGTTTGATAGCATTATATTTGTTTATGTTTTTAAAAGAGATGGGTGTCTCACTGTGTTGTCTAGGCAGGACTCAAACTCTTAGGCTGAAGTGATCATCTTATTTCTGCCTCCTGAATGGCTCGGACTACAGTAGTCAGCACCCCAGGCATGATAGTATTTTACCTATAGCAGAACTTCTTTCAAAATTGGAATCAGTCCTCTCAAACCCTGCTGCTGCTTTGTCAACTGAGATTATATCCTAAATCCTTTTCTCTCATTTTGGCGGTAGTCACAGCATCTTCACCAGGAGTGCATTGCATCTCAAGAAATCATTTTCTTTGCTCATTGGTAAGAAGCAACTCCTCATCTGTTCAAGTTTGTTTGATCACATGATTGCAGCAGTTCAGTCACATCTTCAGGCTCTGATCTAATTCTGGTTCTCTTGCTATTCCTACCACATCTGCACTGACTTCCTCCACTGAAGTTTTGAACTCTCAAAATCGTCTAGGAGTGTTGGTATCATCTTCCAAACTCCTGTTCCTGTTCCTGTGAATCATGAATATTCTTAATGGCATCTAGAAGTTGTTTAGTGTAGCCATCTTCATCAATGATTTTAGTTAAATCTTTTGGATACCTTGCTGGAGCTTCTGAATCAGCACTTACTGCTTTACCTTGTACCTGTAAGGTATAGAGAGGGCATCTTTCCTCTGCTAGCTTCAAACTTGGCAGCTTCCTCACCTCTCTCAGCCTTCATAGAATTGGAGAGAGTTCCGGCCTTGCTCTGGGTTAGGCTTTGACTTAAGGATATGTTGTGGATGGTTTGGTCTTCTATCCAAACTACTCAAACTTTCTCCGTATCAGCAATAAGGCTGTTTTACTTTCTTATGATTCATCTACTTACTGGAGTAGCACTTTTAATTTCCTTCAAGAACTTTTCCTTTGGCCAGACGCAGTGGCTCATGCCTATAATCCCAGCACATTGAGAGGCTGAGGAGTGGATCCCCTGAGGTCGGCAGTTTGAGACCTGCCTGACCAACGTGGAGAAACCCCGTCTCTACCAAAAATACAAAATTAGCTGGGCATGGTGGTGCATTCCTGTAATCCCAGCTACAGGGGAGTCTGAGACAGGAGAATCCCTTGAACCTGGGAGGTGGAGGTTGCAGTGAGCAGAGATCATGTCATTACACTCTAGCCTGGGCAACAAGAGCTAAACTCCATCTCAAAAAAAAAAAAAAAGAACTTTTCCTTTGTATTCACAACTTGGCTAACTGTTTGGCACAAAAAGCATAGCTTTCAGCCTATCTGGGCAAGGGGCATAGCTTTTAGCCAGTCTGGGCTTTTGACGTATTTTCCTCACTGAGCTTCATTATCTCTAGCTTTTGACTTAAAGTGAGAGGCAGATGACTCTTCCTCTCACTTGAATACTTCGAGGCCACTGTAGGGTTATTAATTGGCCCGATTTCAGTATTGTTGTAAGGAGGCCTGAGGAAAGGGGGAAAGATGAGGAAGCAGCTGCTTGGTGGAGCAGTCAGAGCACACTATAATATTAATATTAATCGATTAAGTTTGCCCTCATTGATCACAGATCACCATAATAGGTTTAATGATAGTGAAAAGTTTGAAATACTACAAAAATTACCTTCGTAGAATGTGACATAGACATGAAATGAGCACGAGCTATTGGAAAAGTGACACTGATAGACTTGCTTAACATGGGGTTGCTGTAAACCTTCAGTTTATAAAAAACAATTTCTGCAAAGCGCAATAAAATAAGGTATGCCTATATTATTTTTATCTTAGACATGTTTCTTGTTATATTAACTATAAACATACCATCATTACTAATGAAATTGTAAACTAGAATTTAATCAGTATTTGAAAATGCATGGTCCTTGTAGAAATGGAATTAATGACAGAACTCTTAGTTAATTAATTACCTGCTATTTTATTTTACATAGATTAATTAATTTAAGGGGTTCTTGTAAAGTTGTTTGGAGGTACTTTATCTTCATAGCAGTTAAAATGGTAATGTTTTAGTCATATATCCTCCTCCTGTTTAGTTACACAGAAAAGCTTTAGCTGATAAACAGATTGTGTTCTAAAAGTTCATAAATTGTTTTGGAACTTAGAAAATATTTTTCCATAGTAAGTTTTGTAAATATGTAAAATGCAAATAGGTTCTCAGGCTATCCTACAAAAGCCTTATGAAGCCATAATTAGCTCAAATGTCTACATATTTACAGTGACACCTAATAGAAACTAATGTAGCAAGAATAGTAGTTAAACAAAACCAAACACCTGTAAGAATTAGTTTTGAAACGTTTTCTTATATGTGTGATTGATAAAGGGATTTAATCAGAGGAAGATCATGCGTAGAAACCTGCCGGAGTCTAGCAGGCCTTTCTGCGTCCATTCAGGCACTTGATAGGTTGATGGCATTTCTTTCTTTTGAAATTGCTATAGGGCAGAAGTTTTATCTTTTAGCTTACCAGCTTTGGTTAAGGTTGTATTTTAGCTTCTGAGTGGAATGAAAATGGTAGAAAAGAAGTAGTTTCCTTAGATAAGAAAGATATGAAAGAACAATGAAAGACAGAGTAACCTATGATGTGTATTGAAAAAGAAATTGCTTGAGGTAGATTTCATTGACATACAAATAATGCAAGTTTAAGGGAATGGGGGAGAGTATAACCTGAATGATTCTAGTGGAGGAGAGCAAAGGTGTTTGGTTAGCAGTACTTGTACTGGTCACTGGTTTTGGATATCTTTGGAAGCTATTTAGAACTGGGAATGGGGAGTAGAATCCTACTTTTATATTTTTATATGAACTGTTTTCAGTATTGCTTTTTTCATAACTTGGTACAGCAGCTCAACAAAAATATTTAAGTAGTTTGATATACATTTGGAATATTTTTGATGGATTAAATTATTATCAAGAAGATACATTTTTTGAATTTATGAAAAGTAAAATATTGTACTTTAGCTAATTCAACAGATGCCTAAAGCTATTGTGTGATGAGAGGGTTTTGGTTTTTGTATTCTCTTTTTTTGTTTGTTTGTTGATTAGAAAAACTATGCCTCCTTTTTCAATCTCCAAAATGTTTCATATTTAGAAGAAACCAGTCCAAATGAAAATCAGGAAGTGTTCCTTCTAGTCCTACAAACATAGCAGCTGTTGTTAGGCTATGTATTATTACTTAGTATTGTGATAAATCTGTTCAAGTGTTTAAATGTTTGCTATCTCTTCACTGATTTGATTTTCCTCAGGGGAATTTCTGGCTCTCATTTTAGATGATTTTTCTCTCTGGTAGCTTCATATATCAGCAAAATGACACAGTTTTATATTTAAAGGTATTTTTGCAGTTTATATTATAAGATGTCAAGACTCTTACTCAAAATCTGTGGTGATATTGGACTGAGTTATTTTTATGGATTTATTTTAGAATGTAAATTGTTCAGTTCACTTCCACTGTTACAAGTATTGGAAAGTATACTAAACTTAGGAATTGGATGAGTACTGTAAGACTACAGTATAGTTTTTAATACTATAGATAAACTATAACTATACAGTCATTGCTGTTATACATGGGGGATTGGTTCCAGGACCACTGGGCACATCAGAATCTTCTTACTCAAGTCCTGCAGTTGGCCCAATGGAACCACTGTATGTGGAAAGTTGGCCCTCTGTATATGTGGGTTTTACATCCTGCGAATACTGTACTTTTTATTCTGTGTATAAGTGGACCTGTCCAGTTCAAACCCATATTGTTCAGTGATCACCTGTATAACCTTGAGCAATTTTTACCTTTTTTTTGAGTTTCAGTTCCCTCTTCCTTGATTTAGTACTAGTTCTTCCTCCCTTGTAGGACTGTTACTTGTATCAAATGAGATACTAGTCTGAATGTGCTTTTAAACTATAAAGTGCTGGACAAATTTGTGATGATAATGGGTGATAATGGTTTGGTGATCATGGTTAGTCCTAGGGAAGACTGTCAAATATATGAGTTTTTCTTCATTATTTTCTCAATCTGTTGAATTGACTTCACTCTTTTGAGGTGGTAATTGCAGGGTCCTAGGTCATCTGAGGAAGAAGTAGAGGTATTTATTTAGGTTACTTTTAGTTTTCAAAGCATAGCGGCAGCCCGTAGAAATTTGTCACTTATAAATGAACAGATATTTTACAGACTGCCATCTACATAGTCATAAAATGGGACTCCACCAGTGTGTGATAACCATAAGTGTTGCTCTCATGGATTGGATATTAGTCATTAAATTGTAATTGGTAAAATATGTAGGACTGACTTAGAGTAAGCAGCAGTCTTCTGGGAGAAAATAAATTCTGTGCTCACTTCTCCCTTCCCTTACTGTTTCAATTCAACAGCAATTTTTAATAATCTCCACTTTAAAGTGATATAAAAATGTGTGTAAATTTGTATGCTGTGTTATGGAAAAAGCAGTTTGGAATAAGGAGTGCAGATATCTTTGCATATTTCAGGAGAGGGCAGGGATGGGTAAGCTGTTACACTGGGGGCATTTGGGTTGTCAGAATGCAATATTGAGGATCAAAGGGATGTGTGGTAGGCCAAAACCAGACCTAATAGATTAACAAATATATGTAGAGCACTGATCTGGTATTACTCTCACTAGAGACTATAGTAAAATATACCAGCTTCTTGAGAGATCTATTTTCGGGCTTGCTTTTGGCTGCTCAGGGTTGATGTTCCTAGAATGTGACCACTGACTGGATCAGTGAGTGAGTCATTGTATTTTTTAAAGTAATTATTTACTTCTTTAGTTCAGATACTTACCATTTGTTCTTTTCATACATGTATAGTGTAATAATTCTTTGATAACCTGGTAACCTTCCTTCTGAAGAAAAATTTAAATGTCTTGTCTACCCTTAGTTGTCCTTCAACTTGGACAACTTATAAATCAAGCAGATAATCATGTTTAAGACTTAAAATTCTAATGTAAATTCCTAAAAGCTGAAGCTTTTTATGCAAATGCTGTAAGCCTTTTAACGTGTATGGAAAACAAACCTGTTTCTAAAATATGTCTTGAAATTATTTCAAGTGAGGGCTTAAGACCAAGTGAAATATTTATTCACTTTGGGTTGGTTTGATTTTATTCCAGTTCAGTGAAGTTAGAGAAAATGAAAATATACTTGATTCCAGCTTATGGCTTATAAGTAAAATAATATTTAAGTTCAGACTGTTGAAAATTCCGATTTGAGGTTTATTGTTTGGTTTAAAGTAAAATTTGGTTTTGAGGTAAAATCAAGAGGATAAAAAATTGAGTCAATTAAAATTGACTTGAAAGAAGTATGGATATTTCAAAGAAAAAATTTGAGGGGCTAATAGATACTTGCCTTAGCACCTTTTGTAAGATATTTGTAGTTTTAGGTTTTGCTGAACACTAAAAGTTGGTTTCAGGGCCTACACACCTATCTCTTATCTTTATGACATGGTCCTTAGCAAAGTAATGTAGTAGGGCACGGGAGTTTTGCAGTAAATGAACAGGTCTGAATCCTGTGGATATGAGTTATTGAAAGGATTACTTTGAGCAAATTATCAAAATTTTTTTGAACACCATAAATTTTCTCATTTGTTAAATGAGTGTTCTGAATATGTCACAGGCTTTTTGTAGGAATTAAATGGTATATTGTGGCTCTTCAAGTGTGGTAGCTGGACCTGCATTAAGAAGCACTTGGGGTGCTTATTAAAAATACATTTTCTGGAGCCCCACTTTAGACCTACTAACCTTTTAGAGGTTATATTCTAGAGGTTTCATTTTAGCAAACTCCTTGGTGATTCTTATGCCCACTATGAGTGGTGCTTGCAAACTGTAAACAGTTCTCAAGGAATATGCTTAGGGTTAGGAACAGAGTAAATTTCCTATCCATACATAAATACACATGTGGCACATAGAGTCATTTGTTTTGGCTGCTTGTTGTCATCATGTTTTCAGTAAGCCCTCCATTCGGTTTTACTACTTGTAAAGACTTTTCTATATACCTTCTCCCCAGGGATTTATATCTGACCAATGGCAAGCATAGGAAGAAGCAAAAGTACTACTTACATTTAACATAAAGTAGTCAGTTTGCAAATTCTAACAATTCTGCTTGAATGATTCTTATAAATTCAATAGCAAATCTTTGCTGAGCACTTGAATTGTGCTTAACCTTGTGCACACAGGAAATGTAAATGATTCCAAAAATGTCTGGTTTTTCTTTTTTCCTTTGATACAGAGTCGCGCCCTATTGCATAGTCTGAAGTGCAATGGTGTGATCTCAGTTCACTGCAACCTGTGCCTCCCAGGTTCAAGTGATTCTCCTGCTTCAGCCTCCTGAGTAGCTGGGATTACAGGCGCATTGCCACCCTACGTGGCTAATTTTTGTATCTTTAGTAGAGATGGGGGTTTCACCATGTTGGCCAGGCTGGCCTAGAACTTCTGACCTCGTGATCTGCCCGCCTCAGCCTCCCAAAGTGTTGAGATTACAGGTGTGAGCCACCACGCCCGACCAGTGTCTGGCTTTTCTAAGAGCTCTTAGTAAAGTGAGGGGTTCAGATTTTTAATAATTATAGGACATTGTGATAATACTGTGGTAGAGTACATGTGAGTGGTAAAAGAGCATAGTGAAACAGAATGACGTTCTTTTCTATTTCCACTGCTAATAATTATTCAGAGTTCAAAGAAATTGTAATTTAATAAGCAGCCACTGTGTGGCATGCATTTAAAAAACAGCAGCTATGTAAACTGTGCTATTCAATCATCACAACCCTAAGTAACAGCTGTCTTCATTTTATAGCTATTAATTAGGTTGAACATGTGATATAAACCTTTGTATGACTTCAAAGCCCATATTCTTTTCATTATGCCTTGAAGGACAAAATTTGATTTGCTTTTTTTTTTTTTTTTTTTTTTTTTAAGAAGGGACTGTTATGATTCTTCAGAATTGATGTCTGTAAATCTCAGTAGCATGATATCTTCCTGTGATTGAAAAGGACTCTGGAGTCTTTCTGTTCTTTCTATCCTCTGCCACCATATGTTTTCCTTTTCATCTCTAAAAGTGATAGACAAGGAAACATCTCCAAAAGCCAGCCTTTGTGTGACATCTGTCAATTTTGTTTTCTCTGCCTCTCTTTTTGTTTACGCTTCCGATCGCCAAAGGAAATTTAGTAATTCTTTTGTTTTTTCTAATCTCTTAGATTAGAATCATGTGAAGATGAATGGGATCTAAGGGAAAAGACCCCTGTTAGAATGATTTTTATCACATCAAGGTTACATAAAAATTGTCCTGGAATTTTCATCCTGCTGTTGATCATTAGAGTTGCTTTGATTGATTCAACTGCTTGGTTGATATTTCTTTTCTTTTTTCATAGTTTCATTTGTTCCAACATATATAAGCAGTTGTACTCTCTGGTTAAACTTCTGCGTCATAAAATAAAGTCCCTGTTTTCATCACAAGAATATGTTCATTTTTGAATTTTCTGACTCTGATCCTGTGGCGCTCAGTTTTCTAGTTTTTATTTCCTTTGCTAATTATTTTTTATGTTGTTTTCTTGTTTCTAGTAGTTTATTTTGTGGAGAACATTTTTGTTTTTTTAAATTAATTTAATTTTAATTTTTTAAAAAAATAAATAGAGACAGGGTTTCCTGTCACCAGATTGGTGTCCAATCTCGTTTTAAACTCTTGAGCTCAAGCAGTTCTCCTGCCTTGGCCTGCAAAGTGCTGGGATTGCAGGCATGAGCCACTGTGTCTGGCCCAACATACTTTTTAAATTTTTATTTTATTTGACAGAGTCTCTGGCTCTGTCACCCAGGCGGGAGTGCAAAGATGCAACCTTGGCTCACTGCAACCTCCGCCTCCCTGATTCAAGCAGTTCTCTTGCCTCAGCCTCCCAAGTAGCTGGGATTACAGGTGCCCACCACCACACCCTGCTAATTTTTTGTAGTTTTAGTAGAGATGGGGTTTTGCCATTTTGGCCAGGCTGGTCTTGAACTCCTGACCTCAGGTGATCTACCTGCCTTGGCCTCCCAAAGTGCTGGGATTATAGGTCCTGGCTAACATCCTTGTTTTAATAGAAGTTGTTTTTTGTTGTTTTTTTTTTAACCTGGTTTCTTTGGATAAAGAATTGTTTGAACTTCAACCTAGCCTGAAAAATTTACAGTGGCCAGAGTTTTCTCTTCTGACAGTCTTATTCATACCTGAAGATAAAGTTCTTTGGAGTAATTTATATAATCATATTTTTCAATAGAGTGTCATTGTTGTAAACATCCTTGAAAAATAGCTGTGTGTTATTTCTTTGCATGATAGAGAAATAATAATAGGCAGTGCCATTTTCCCTACTAATAATATTGTTAGGCAGAAAATGTCATGAAAATGCTTTCTGTCTCCTGTGTATTCATGTGTGGTGTGCTGATTTCTCTAGGCTTTTGTTGTAGACTTTTAACTTTGTTATTTCTACGTAGAGACGTAGGAAAATTTTTGAGACGGAGTTTCGCTCTTGTTACCCAGGCTGGAGTGCAATGGCGTGATCTCGGCTCACCGCAACCTCCGCCTCCTGGGTTCAGGCAATTCTCCTGCCTCAGCCTCCTGAGTCGCTGGGATTACAGGCACGCGCCACCATGCCCAGCTAATTTTTTGTATTTTTAGTAGAGACGGGGTTTCACCATGTTGACCAGGATGGTCTCGATCTCTTGACCTCGTGATCCACCCGCCTCGGCCTCCCACAGTGCTGGGATTACAGGCTTGAGCCACCGTGTCCGGCCGGAAAATTTTTATAGAGGCAGCCATTGCAGACTTAACTTTCTGCAGCAAGGTCCCCAGAGTATTTACTGGACTGTGGCAAGACTTTGCTCAGTTTGTATGGGTAACATAGCTTATACATATTCTCTAAAAGCTCCTCAGTTACAAAGTGTCTCAGTTGTTGCTTTTTGTCAGCACCGGATTTTGAGAACTAATCTTAAAACAGCAAGTTAAATACCTTTTTTAAATGAAAAAAGTATGTTCAGCTTTGAGATTTATCATTCAAATAGAGTGTCAGTGCCAGACACCTACTAAATATTTAAACATCCTTGAAGTGAATTTTTGGCTTTTGGATACTCCCTCCATACCTTGGATGTGGTCCATGTCACAGTGTTGCATTTGTTCATCTCACGGTGGATTGGTCGGAGGAGTGACTTGAGATTACTTCAAAAAATATCACAAAATGTTGTTTATGGGAACAATCTTGTTTTTGAGAGACTGGGAACTAGGCTGCATGTATCATTTTGGGATATGCCTGAACTTGCCAAGGCCTTTGTAAAAATTGTATCTAGGCTGGATGCTGTGGTTCACACATATGATCCCAGCGGTTTGGGGAGGCTGAGGTAGGAGGATCACTTGAGGCCAGGAGTTAAGAGACCAACCTGGGCAACAAAGTGAGACCCTGTCTGTCCAAAAAATTAAAAAATGAAAAACATTAGCCAAGTGTGGTGGTTTGTACCTCTAATGCTAGTTATTTGGGAAGCTGGGGTGGGAGGATTGCTTGAGGAGTTCAGTGTTAACAGTGAGTGAGTTATGAGTATGCCATTGCACTCCAGCCTGGATGACAAGAGACCCTGTCTCTTAAAAAAGAAAATTATTCTGTATTTAACAGTCTTTAATAGAAAGTAATTGTTCTATTGTATACTATCTTTTCATTGCGTCATGAGGAGTCTATTGTGGTTTATGTATTTAAGATTTATCTATTGTGGTAAAGAGTAGGGATTTAATGCTTCATTTTAATTATGTAGGAAATGTGTACAGTGTGAGTGAAGTCCTCTGACAGGAGAGAGGGCCTGAAGCTGAGCTAATTCCTGCTGCTGTGCTGTTATACCTTCAAGGTAGTGGCATTTTTTGAAGACCAATTTTATTATAATTGCTAGTGTCATATAATTAGTTTGGAAATCACTGTTTCATAAAGTGGTTACTTTTTGTTTAAGCAGATTTGTTGTGATTTCTAGGTTTTCTTGAGGATTTTGGTCTCTTGGAAGCAGTGCTGTGGTCTGAAATGGTCCAATTTGTAGTAGCAAATATTAAGTTGTTTGGATGTCACAGAATCAACTGTTGTACAGTTTCATTTTTCATGTGGTTTTGCTTTGGTATAAATTTCAAAACCTAATGTTGCCAGAGTATCTCTGGGAATAGATGTTGATATTAAGGATTACATGGTTGAGGCCAGAAAACTATAAAAGGCGGTTGATTTATTCTCTTACTTCCTATTCCTCTGGAGCTGATCCTTTTACATTATGTTATTAGAAACATTATCTTATTTTTTAAGAGAAGATGGACAAAAGAATACAAAGTTAGTAGGTAGTGGGAAGGTTTTAAAGTATAGCAAAGGCAGCATGAGGCATGTGAAGAGTTCTGCTACCTAAAGCTTTATGATAAATTAATCTATTATAGGTATTAACGTAGATGAAACAATGAGTGAGGTAGTTCTTTGTAAACAGTATAATTTTATACAGTTCTTTTTTTCTTTTCTTGAGACAGAGTCTCGCTCTGTCGCCAGGCTGGAGTGCAGTAGTACTATCTCCGCTTACTGCAGCCTCCAAGTCCCTGGTTCAGACAATTCTCCTGCCTCAGCTTCCTGAGTAGTTGGGGATTACAGGCATGCATCACCAAGACCAGGTAATTTTTGTGTTTTTAGTAGAGACGGACGGTGTTTCATCATGTTGGTCTCGATCTCCTGACCTCGTGATCTGCCTGCCTCAGCCTCCCAAAGTTACAGTTATTATCTTACTGCTAAGTTGGCTAATTACAATGCTAAATGGTAACATGCTTTTCGTTGGCATGCTAACTGCTGACTGACCCATGGCACTACTAATGTTCATGCCAAGTCATCCCCCATATTGCCCTGCCATTCTTTTCAGCTCTGCTATTTCACATATCTGATAGAAAGGTCTGAAGAACTTGATAATGAATAAAAGTTCTAGGTTGCTTGCAGTCTATCGAAAGACTGAAGAGCCATTGTTCCTAGTATCTAGATAGTATATATTAGTGGAAAATATAGTCTGTAATAATTCTTAGCAATTTCTCTGTTTTAGACAGAATAGAGTAAATCTTTTAATTACTGCTAAGATAGTAAATACTTTGTCTCTATATGTATGAAAGTTTGAAAGAATTGGTCCTTGTCTACAGCAAATCTCAGCTTAAAATGAACAGGCCTTAAGATTCTCTTTCAGCTATAGTATCTGTAGGACCTTTCCACTTTGCTTTTAATATTTTAGCAGAATTATCTCATTTGTGCTTTTTTCCATTTGCAAATTACGATGTTGGGATAGACATTTCTAGGCTCAGTGTCTAGGGTGAAGAGATGCCAATTCCCAGGGTCCTGATGGATATTTTTCATAGCTAGTTCTTGAACCCTTGAAATGTGACCTTTTTTAAAGAGACCTTTTATGTGACCTTTTTTAGAACCTGTGGAGGCAAGTAGGAAAAGTCATCACAAATGCTTATATTTCTTAAGTTCTCTTACTGGAGCAAGGAAATACAAAGGTGGGGCTCCTGTTTCTTTTATTGAAATATGGTTACACAGTAAAAAAATATATAATTTTTAGTTGTACCCAGACAGTTTTTGTTTTCTGTTTTTCAGTTAATTAAAATTGTGGAATACAGCAGGCTTTTTTGTTGTTGTTGGACACAGTCTTGCTATGTTGCCCAGACTAGAGTACAGTGGTGTGATCTCTGCTCACTGCAGCCTTCTCCTCCTGGGTTCAAGGGATTCTTGTGCCTCAGCCTCCCTTGTAGCAGGATTATAGGCATGTATCACTGTGCTTGGCTAATTTTTGTATTTTTAGTTGAGATGGGGTTTTGCCATGTTGCCCAGGCTGGTCTCATACTGCTGGCCTCAAGTGATCTGTCCTCCTTGGCCTCCCAAAGTGCTGGGATTACAGGTGTGAGCTACCATGCCTGGCCTTTTATTTATTTATTTATTTTTGAGACAGGGTCTTGCTTTGTCACCTCGGCCAGAATGCAGTGGCGAGGTCTTGGCGCACTGCAGCCTCCACCTCCCAGGCTCAAGAGATCCCCCCACTTCAGCCTCTTGAGTAGCTGGAACTACAGGCATGTGCCACCACACTTGGCTACCACTCTTAAAATCTATTAGTTTATCTTTGTAAGATAATAATGAGCCTTTGTTTTGTGTTAGGCTTGTAAGATTTTTCAAGCAACTTGTTCAGTGAAATTATTAATTCAGAGTCCTTAAAATCTTTTTTTTGACGTTGTGGTTTTGACTTGGATAACACAGGGAAGAGTCAGACTATGTTTGAAATACCTTATGCTTTTTATCTTCTCTTGAGACAATTGGATTGTAAGGATGCATTCAATACATTTCTGGAGCTCTTCATTTAGAGTTTAAGTTCAGAAGACTGTGATTCTGTTTTTAGGACTGCTAAGATACAGGTAAAGAAAAGTTATTTTACAAATGAGGAAGAAAATATATAGTCAATCTGAAAAGTTGTAGTTAAGATTAAATAGATTTTTTTAGGGGGAGGGGGCATGGTAATTTAGAACTCAGATTAGATTGAACTAGGTTTTTAGCAAATGCACCTAAGATTTATTTTACTGTTAAGGTGAGACTCAATGGGAGCATGTGAAAGCTTTGAGAACTGCTTTTTTGTATTGGCTTATGCTGGGGTTTGTATTTATTTAAAGCATATATAATACTGCTATAAGTAAAAATGGTGGTGTTGACAAGATTTCTTTCTTTTCACGAGTGGTATTGGATTTGAGGTGATTACATCATGCCAATTTGAATGTTTTACCTCGGACCTAAAGACATAAATGTTAAAGATGGCTGACCATGATAAATATAGACTACCTGTAATTCACCTGGTTATCTTATGAAGACATCCCTCATTGCTTTTGAATCTGTCATGAATGCCATTTTACAAAAGTGTTAATTGATCTCAGACATTCACTGGCTTTTGTTTATATTAGTACTTCTGTGATTTACATGGATATAAATATTGGTTACATATGCTACCAGTACATTTGGATATTCGTTTACCTAGCAATTTATATTTCATAGAGGAAAATACTCATAAATATGTTACTTTTCTTTTATTAGGTTAGTATGAATTCAGTTAGTATTTTAAAAAGAAAATTATTATAATGGAAGAGTAACAGAAAAAAAATACAAGTCTAATAAGTGAGCCTAAGGACTTACACTGTACTGAGAATTGGTTTTAGATTTGTCAGGGAAGAGAGAAGAAACATTAGTCGTTTTCATTTATGTTGAAGTCACTAAAAGGACAATGTAAAGCTCTTTTAGATCAGATACTAAGCAGCATAATACAGAGAATCATTTAAGAATTCAGAGAAGAAGATGGTGACTGTGGACTATTTCAAGTAGGAGGTGGCTCTTGTGCCTCAGTTGAAGAGAGCTTTTGTATTGCTACTAGGGGTGAGAGAAGGCAGAAAAGGAAAGAAGAGGGCTGTCAGTGAATAGAGACCCTGGAGTGTGTAATCTGCTTGTAAATGGGTCTCAGTTCAGAATGGGTTGGATTATTTAAGTTTTATATCTTTTAACCCCAAATTAACATTCTTTTCTCCATCTGACCTTCCTCTGAGAGGTCTTCTGCTTTGCTAAACAGAAGATTCAGGGAAGCAAAAACTCAAAGCCTTACTTTCCCAAATGCAGAATGATCTGAAGAGAGTCAGAATACTTAGACATTTTTATTTGCACATATTTTATTTTCAAGTAAAATAAGGCCTTGAGGAAAGCACTAAGTCCATTTAGAATTGGATAGATAAGGTCAAACTCTCATGGGTTCACAATTTGCTATTTCACCGTGGGCAAATTTAACATTCTTCCTATTACCTATAATATGGGAACAGAACTATCTACCTCATGGGGATGGAGCTAAGCATTGTGTGTGCTCTATGGAATGACTGAATACATGGGATTTATAAAATGAATTATAATTTAAACAAATAATTGAAGTAATTATATGTGATAAGCTAAAAATTAGTTTGTAGTAAAGATTATAGTTTACCTTGGCTGGGCATGGTGGCTCATGTCTGTAATCCCAGCACTTTGGGAGGCCAGGCTGGGCGGATCACCTGAGGTCAGGAGTTTGACACCAGCCTGGCCAACATGGTGAAACCCCGTCTCTACTAAAAATACAAAAATTAGTTGAGCATGGTGGTGGGCGCCTGTAATCCCAGCTATTTAGGAGGCTGAGGCAGGAGACTTGCTTGAACCCGGGAAGGAGAGGTTGTAGTGACCGAGATTGTGCCACTGCATTCCAGCTTGAGTGACAAGAGTGAGTGAGATTCCACCTCAAAAAACAAAATAAAATAATGTAGTTTACCTTGTACACTTTGGCAGCTTTCTCTATTTAATTCTTTACAGTTGTCATTTAAAAAAAAAAATTCTTTCTTCCTTTAGGAGACAAGGATGGCAGCAAGGTGACCACAGTGGTGGCAACTCCTGGGCAGGGTCCAGACAGGCCGCAAGAAGTCAGCTATACAGACACTAAAGTGATTGGAAATGGATCATTTGGTGTGGTATATCAAGCCAAACTTTGTGATTCGGGAGAACTGGTTGCCATCAAGAAAGTATTGCAGGACAAGAGATTTAAGGTAAAACCTCTGACATTTAATGTATTTTGTTGCTGTCGTAATACATGTACTATGATTATTTTTTTGATTGCATCTTTTTGCTTCAGATTTCTTCTATTGTGTGCATTTTTGTTCAGCTCAAACGTTATAGTGACTTTATTTCTGGTCATGTATTTTGTAGAGATAAAATTCACTGAAGATTGCAGTATTACTTTTGTAATCATTATGAATGATACGTATATTTATAATCTTGTGAAAAGTAAGTTAAAATTTCTTCTTAATTTATACATTAAAAAGTCACCTGTCCCCGCCCATTTACTGTTTGGTGTAGACCAGAGGAACACTGCCTGTAGCATATAAGCATTTGATATAGTTGACTATGCTTCTTTTTTTGAATAAAAATTTTTATTCCATGATGCAACTTGTGTTAGTCTGTTTTTGTGTCTCTATAAAGGAATACCTGATATTGAGTAGTTTATAAAGAAAAGAGGTCTAATTGACTCTCAATTCTGCAGGCTGTACAGAAAGTGTGGTACAGACATCTGCTTCTAGTAATGATCTGAGGAAGCTTCTAATCATGGGCAGAACATGAAGGATGAGTGGGTGCATCACATGGCAAGAGCTGAGCCAGAGAGTGAAGGGGGAGATCCAGACTTTATTATTATTATTACTGTTGTTATTATTTTGTAGAAATGGGGTTTTGCCATGTTGTGCAAGCTGGTCTCAAGCTCCTGAGCTCAGGCAATTCACCTGTCTCAGCCTCCTAAAGTGCTGGGATTACAGGCATGAGCCACCATGCCTGTCCCCAGATTCTCTTAAACAACCAGATCTCCTGTGAACTAACTAAGCAGGAACTCACTCATGACCAAAGGTGCCAAACCATTTGTGAGGGGTTGACCCCCATGATCCAATACTTCCCACCAGGTTCCATTTCCAACATTGGTGGTTACATTTCACCATGAGGTTTGGAAAGGGATAAACATCCAAACCATATTATAACACTATCCATTTTTCTCATAACTATTTTTTTGGTATCTTCCTTTTTTTTTTTTTTTTCCCCTTGTCCTTCTGCCTTTAGACACTGGCAATCCCAAAGTTCAGTTCTTGCCACTTATTTTCATTTTTTGTACCTCGTTAGGGGAACCTGTGCATGGAAGCTCAGATGTCATCTCTATGTTGTGGTATAGCAGAGAGATTTAGAAGACACTGGCTGTAGTAGTTAAGCCTATGCAGCATTGCCCACTTTCCTACTCCTCCCACCTCTGCAACATTTTACTGATTGCCTCCTATGTGCTAAGACCTATGTTAAACATGAAGGGCTATAACAATAAGAAGTAATCACTGCTCTGGTATAACACACTTTGTAGTGTCCATCTGCTGTAAATGTCTAGAACATTCTAAAGAGTTTTTAAAAATTCAATAGTTTTTGTTTCCAATTCTCGCCTCTTCCCCCAAGTACTAGTCTCATGTTGTCAAATGCCCACTGGATCTTGATAGCTGAATGTTGTACTGTTATCCCAGATTGGCAAGCCATCTTATGTAACCATGACTAAACTTTTTTAAATTTATTTTTTATTTTTTGAGACAGAGTCTCGCTCTGTCGCCCAGGCTAGAGTACAGTGATGCCATCTCAGCTTATTGCAACCTCCGTCTCCCAGGTTCAAGCGATTCCCCTGCCTCAGCCTCCTCCCTAAGTAGCTGGGGCAGAATCCAGTAGCTGGGATTACAGCCATGTGCCACCACGCTCGGCTAATTTTTGTATTTTTAGTAGAGATTGGGTTTCACCATGTTGATCAGGCTGGTCTCAACTCCTGACCTCGTGATCCACCCATCTCAGCCTCCCAAAATGCTGGGGCATGAGTCACTGTGCCCGTCCCATGACTTAACTTTTAAGACTAAATGGAAATCTTTCCTTCTGGTTCCCAGAACTTTGGATTTGCTTTTTCCTTTTAATGGTTTTATCATTCACTGTTACCCAGACTGTTCCATTTGCTCATCCCTAATATCCAGTCATTGTTAACCTTGATTTTCTTTTTACCAATACTCCTTTGTTGCCGTGTCTCTTTTTCTTTCCCTTTAGTGCTATTCTAGTCAGATTCTGCCATTATTTGGCTTAATAACTTACAAACATCTAGCTTAGTCTTCTCCTTTCTAACCTCTTCTGCATACTAAGACTAGAATACTCCCAAAGTTCTCATTGGTCATGTTGTTTTTTTCCTGCCTATAAATCTTCCATGGTTCTTCATAGTCTAGAAAGTAAAACCTGCCTAATTTACTTGTGTACTCAGAAACTTCCGTAGTCTTCCCTTTTCTCCGAATACTCTACTTTCCAAACTTTTTGTGTCACTGTCCTTGAAATGTGTTCTTCTCTATGCCCACTGTGCTTTTATTGAGCTTTTCTATTACTCCCATTCTCCTGCTATCTAAATTCTGTGCATTTATGAAAACTCAGGTCAAATTCTTCGTGTATGAAACTTCTCAGATGATTCCAATCAGCCATGTAGATCTTGCTGTTCCAAATTCCTTGAGCCCTTATTGTCCACAAACTAGGAAATTCCATATTTTTTATCACAGGGTCTCCATTTTAAAAATATTTGTCTCCTAAATACCCACACATTCCATTTTTGATTAGTAGTTAATGATGATAGCAAATACTTATCCTTATTATATGTATTTTTTATATGAGTAGTTTTACATAATTCTTACCATTAGTACTGTGTGATTGATATTGTTGTGATTTGGATAAGGAAACCTGAGTACAAAGAGATTTTAAATTAGCTTGTCCAGGGTCACACAGTTGGCAAGTGGATAGATGGGCAAGGATTCGAATCTAGACAGACTCTCCAGTAACTTACTACATTTTATCCTCACTGTGTTAAACCCCTTTACCCCTTGTGTCTTTCTTTCACAGTATTCATCCTCTTTCTGTATCATAGTATCAGATTCTCACAGCATCATACCTTTTTCTATCAAAGTATTTAAACCACACCCTTTTTCTCCCTTAAGAGAGAGATTAGTTTTATTTTATTCTCTAACGGTTGCATTATATTTTATTGTGTGGATATGCCCCAATTAGCCATTGTTCAATTGATAGCTATTGAAGATTTTTTTCCCTACCAACATTGTATTTATTTACTGTATCAGAATACAGTTTTTAAAAGTAGGATTCTAGGGTTGAACAGTAGGAGAGCACTTTAAATCTTGATACAGGGTGCCTTCTGGTCAGATTTCATGCATTTAAATGTACATTATTTGAATATGAGTAATGGCCATTTCCTGTGTAGTCTTTAGATATTAGGGGTATTTTTATGTTTTTCAATTCTGTTGGTGGAAAATCATTTTTCTTTTTTAAATTTTTTGTAGAGATGCATCTTACTACATTGCCCAGGTTGGTCTCAAGTTCCTGGCCTAAGTTGATTCGGGATTATGGTCTGAATCACCATGCCTGGCCCTGAAAAATTATTTTAATTTACAACATCATTTTACATGCCATGACTTTTTTTTACCCCTTTTAGAATATGCGTCTTCCTTACTCAGTTGTTAACACCCATTTGTTAAGGATTACATTAGTTATATATTGTTATATAACACATTACCCAGAAAACTTAATGGTGTAAAGCAACAAAGATTTTATTATCTTAGTGCTTCTGTGCATTGGAACTTCAGGCATGGCTTTGCTAGGAACCTCTGGCCCAGGGCCTCTCACCAGACTGTAATCCAGGCGTGAGCCGGGACCGCAGTCTCATCTGAAGGTTTGTTTGAAGGAGGAAATATCTGTCCCCAAGCATACCATGTGATTGTTGGCAGACTTTGGTCCCTTGCCACATGGGCCTGTCCACTGGGCTTTTCGAGGTCATAACCATTTAGCTTCCCACATGGCAAGGGATCCAATGGAAAAATAGTAAGCCCAAGACAGAAACCAAAATTTTTTTCTAACCTAATATTGGAAGGGTGAGGTGATTAAACAAGGGTGTGAATACCAGAAGGCAGGTATCATTTAGGCTCATCCTAGAAGCTGCCTCCACAAGAATATGAACCATCTATCATCATCTCAAAGAGAGAAAAAAGTAATTTCAGTTTGTGTTGACTTTGCTTGTGGTACCTTTTGTTCTTCAGATGTTGATTTGGGCTTTGGTATAATGCTGAGAAAGGTCCTGTTCTATCTTGCTTATCAATCATTTCTTTTTCCTCTAGGAATTTTATTTTCACACATTTCTTTAATCTTTCTGGGGTTATATTTTGGGACATAGTGTGAAGTAGTGATATAAGTTAACCTTTCCCCAAGTAGTAGGTCATTTGTTTCAGAAATCATTTTTATAAACTTTATCCTTTTCTCACTGATGGGCAAATGCCATTTAAAAAATCATATTACATTATCATATATACGTTGGATTTTCTTCTGGGTTTCCTTTTCTTTTCCACTGACTTGTCCATTTTGGCTTATGATGATGTCCATTTTGGCTTCTCTAATGATGAGAACTAACAGCATATTTTGAGTGTTTCTTGTTTTATCTCTTAAAAAATCCGTGTATCAAATATCATCAGCCTATGATGTTTTTCCTGCAACCCTAACAAAACAAAAACAAACTTTACTTTTTTATCAAAATTGTGTAAAATTTGCAGAGAAGCTGGGCAGAATGTGTAAATTTATAATATCCAGCCTTCCTATCCAGAAATGTGATAATTGTCTCCATTTAATCCAGTTTATGATATAAAACTTTATAGTTACTTATGTAGGTTTTAAACTTTTCTTATTTTATCTAGATACGTTTAGTAATATTTTTTTTGTTCTTATGCATGGAACTTAAAAGTTGTATTTTCACTTTACTCACTATTAATATTTAAAGAAAGTTGAGTTAGTAATCTTATATTCCAGTTTACTAAACTCCTACCATTACAGTTGATTGCCTTTGCTTTTATAAGCAACCATTTCAATTACAAGTAATAAGTTTGCATTTTTTTCCCTTTTCTTATTTTTTTAAATTTCATTGAACAGGACCTGAGGACAATGGTTAAATAATGGTAACAGTTCTAACTCTTTATTGTCTTATTTTTAGATTTAATGGACTGCTCATACTGCAGTGTTTCTTAAATCTTTTAAACGAAAATTTTTTTCTTTTTAGGACTGGGAGGTCTAAATAAAGACATTTAATTTAGTATTTGTAGTGAGGAAGAAGTCTTCCTCCATGTAAATATATTTTGTTTTAACCATTTGAACACTGCCTCCTCCATTTTTTTTGAACTTGAGGCATCTTCTAGATGCGTTTAATGTGCTGATGCCCTTTATTAGGGTACTTTACTGTGTTGCTTTTCTAATTTTCTAGCTTACCTTGAAACCTGAGTTTAAAATGTTGCTTGTGAGCTGAAGTGTTTTTGTTGTTTTGTTTCTATTCTTAGGTGAACAGTTTTTATTATGATTAGACATTGATTTTCATATAAGTTTTATGGTTTTTTTCCTTTGACCTAAATGTAATACATCATATAAATATGATAATATTCAGTCAGTTTGCTTTCTAATATAGCCTGTTTGCTCCAGGTGTTTTAACATTGTGATTTTTTGGGGAGCTATTTTATGTATTTGTGCATTCTTTTATTTTTCGTTTTTCTCAGACTTCTTCAGTGTTGTGTTAATCAAATAAGTATTATGAGGACATTTTCTGAGTTTTAAAACTTCTTATAAACTAAGCTCTTTGTTTTTATTCTTAAGGTTCTAAGTTACTACACACTGCTATTCGTGTGATATTTTTTCCCCTTGTTTTACTTCCTTTCAATTTGGTAATCCTATTATCAGGCACCTAATTATTAGTATTTTACATAGCCATTTAAGTCATTTCTGAAAAATCTATTTGCTAATAAAACTGACAACTTGAAAGAAATAGTGATCTTTATTTGTGCTATGTGTAGCACTGTTCTTTGGGTCATGGCAGTTTGTATTTTTCAAGTGGTGGCTAAAACTAGGTGGAAGAAAAGGGAAGGACAGCTACAAGTTGAATAGGAAAAGTGTTACGTTGCCAGTACAGCTCTAAGAAAGTAACGGCATAGCAATGGGAGTCCTCAAACCAAAGTTTCCAAGTCAGAGAAGCTCAGTTTTTCCTGGGAAAAGGTCTCCATTAAGTATGCCTACCGTTCTCAGTCATATAGGCTGGGAAGCTTTGCCAGGAGAATGGATTTGATAGGTCAGCAGCTGGGACCATTGCTAATAATGTTCCTTGCAGTGAGAAACCTGAGAGGCAGGTTTTCATGTTTGCCATACAAAGTTTCTTAAGGATACAGACTGTTTTATGCTACTTTTATACTTCCCCAGATGCCTAGGTAGGGTGATAGATAAAATACATTTTAAAAAATTTAATGGAATTTTCAGGGACTTTGTAAAGATTGATGTGGAAGAGCTGTGTGGATTTTGCTGTTACAAATTATATGTAGTTTTATTGCCTACTTGATTATTCCACTGAGAAAAAAATGGAGGCATGATATTTGTGGTCTTGAATTTCTTCTTTCTGGCTTTCAGTGTCTTGAATGGCTTGAGAGAAAGAGAAATAAAACTTGATATAAGGCATAATGTGCTTTTTATGTTTTCTCACTTTTTTTTGAGTTTACAATTATTTCATGTTTATACTGTTTCAAATTCCCATATATCTGAGGTAAGGTCAAAAGCGGTATTGAATATCAAGAGTTAAAGTTACCCTTTTGACTAGTTTTACTGAAACCTACCTTTTTTTTTTTTTTTTTTTTTTTTTTTTTTTTTTTTTTTTTTTTTTTTTTTTTTTTTTTTTTTGAGTAATCAGCTACTTCATGTATTTATTTATAACAACCTTATTGACATACAATTAATGTGATATATATTTGCCCGTTTAAAGGGTATAACTCATTGGTTTTAGTGTAGTCACAGAGTTAGGCAGCTATCACCGCTAATTCCAGAATATTTTCATCTCAAAAGGAAACTCTGTACCCTAATGGGTACAGTCACTCTGTATTCTTTCTTTCCCCTAGGCCCTGGGAACTACTGATCTGTTACCTGTCCATGGATTTGCCCATCCAGGACGTTTCAAAAAATGGAATCACAGAATGTATGATCTTTTGTGTCTGGCTTCTTTCACTTAGAATAATATTTTTGAAGTTAGTTCCTGTTGTAGCATGTCTCAGTACTTCATTTCTTTTATGGCTGAATAATATTCCCTTGTATGGACATTCCACACATGGTTTATCTGTTCATCAGCTGATGAACGTTTAGGTTGTTTATATTTTTTGGCTGTTATGAATGATGCTACTATGAATATTTGTGTACAAGTTTATATGGGGAAATAGGTTTTCATTTCTCTTGAGTATATTTCTAGGAATGGAATCACAGGGCCATGAAGTGACTTAGTGATTAACATTTTGAAGAAGTATCAACCTATTTTCTAAAGCAGCTGTACCATTTTGGAATCCCACAGCAATGTATGAGCATTGCAATTTTTCTGCAACTTTGATCACACTTGTTATTATCTAGTTTTTTATTATACCCATCCTTGTGGGTGTGAAATGGTATCTCATTGTCATCTTAATTTGCATTTTCTGCTGTTCTTCATCTTTTCATATGCTTATTGGTGGTTTTTATGTCTTTTTGGGGAGAAATGCCTGTTGAAATCCTTTGACCATTAAATTAAAAAAATTTTTTTCTACTTAAAAACATTATTAGACTTTTATTTTTTGAACTGTTCTAGTCTTACAGAAAAGTCAGTGAAAGTACAGAGAATTCCCATATATACACTAATTCCAGCCCCATCTCCCAAGTTTCCAGTATTACTGATGTCTTGCCTTAGTGTAGTACATTTGTTACAATTAGTAAGCCAATATTTATTAATAACTAAAGTTCAGATTTTGCCTTATGGTTCACTCTTTGTGTTGTACAGTCTATGGGTTTTGACAGTTGTATGAGGGTATGTATCTACCATTATAGTATCATACAAAATACTGCACTAAAAATTTCCTGAACTGTACCTATTTATTTTTCCCTTCCCCCAAACACTTGGTAACCATTCATCTTTTTACTATTTCCATAGTGTTGCCTTTTCTTGGAATCATACAGTATATTAGCCTTTTTGTTTTTGCTTTTTTAATTTAGAAATAGGCATTTAAGGTGCCTGCATAACTCTGTGGCATGATAGCTCATTTCTTTTTCGTTTGTTTTTCAAGATGGGGTTTTGCGCTTGTCATCCAGGCTGGAATTCAATGGCATGATCTTGGCTCACTGCAACTTCCACCTCCTGGGTTCAAGTGATTCTCCTGCCTCAGCCTCCCAAGTAGCTGATATTACAGGTGTGTGCCACCATGCCTGGCTAACTTTTGTATTTCTAGTAGAGATGGGCTGAGGCAGGAGGATCACCTGAGGTCAGGAGTTTGAGACCAGTCTGGCCAACATGGTGAAACCCCATTTCTACTAAAAATACAAAACAAATTAGCCAGACATGGTACTGGGTGCCTGTAATCGCAGCTACCTGGGAGGCTGAGGCTGGAGAATCTCTTGAACTTGAGAGGCAGAGGTTGCAGTGAATTGAAAATGCACCATTGCACAGCCTGGGTGGCTGAGCGAGACTCCATCTCAAAAACAAACAAAAAAAAAGATAGCTGCAGCTTCAACAGGATTTAGTGGATATGTAGATCAATTTTGGGAATATTGTCATCTTAACAGTATTAAGTCTTCCAATCCATGATTATGTATTATCTTTTCCTTTATTTACATCTTTCTATGAGGTTTTAGAGTTTTGAGTATATAAGTCTTTCATTCATTTGTTAAATTTATTCCTGAGTATTCTTTTTGATGCTTCTATATTTGGATTTCTTTTTTCCTCTTAAGTTCTTTTGCAGTATGTTCTTTGCTAGCACTTCATTGTTTTGATATCTCTTCAGTATGTAATGTTAAACTCTGCCATGAGTTTATTTATATATTAGGATGGGTTACATTTTGTAAGAATCACCCTAAGATAAAATATCTATCTAGATAGAGAATGGTGGTAAAATAATAGCTATTCCTGAACTCTGGGGTTTAATTTCTGTTTTTTTGTAAACTATTTCAAAAGGACTTTGCTGTTATCTGACAGCCGGTTTCTTTGGTTTCTTAATGTGCTTGGTGGCTATAATATTTGAAGGTACTTGTCTGTGCCTCTTTTCTACAGTACTAGTTTCTTATTTTCCTAATCCTCCTAACTTACTGAATAGAGAGATCCTTATGAAATTGGAGAAGTCATTTCACCTCTCTAAATTTGTTTCTTCTTGGTAAGATGCAGGATGAAATATTTAATATTCATTATAAGTTTTTTTAGACTCAAGTGAGAGTACTCACATAAATAGCTTTTTTAATCTGTGAAGAAATATTCAAGTATCAGGCAGGGTTTCTTTCACTTCAAACTAGACTTTACCTTTCTTAGCTTGGGATAATCTATTGAGATTTATCTGAAGAAGCTATTTCAGCTCACCTTTCTGTTAAAAAACCTCCACTGACTTTTTGGATTACAAGATCGAGTGTGAACTAAGGCTAGTCAACTCAGTTAGTAGATACTATGTGCAAAAGACTACATTAGATGTTGTGTAGGTTACAAAGAGGCATATGATGCAGTCTGTGCAATCCAGGAGTTTATAGTCCATGTGAAGTATTAAGCAGATCATCTAGTTTGGTGCCAGTTGTGGGAGTTCATGATTTATGTGATAGAGTATCTTCCTTTAGATTCCCCTGAAAATTGTGCTTATATGAAATCTGAGAGAACCCACATGATTTATAAACATAGTAACTGTGATAGATAACAACCCAACAATTTCTAGGGCTTTATTGAGGAGAGTGTTTTTCTAGTCACTGACTGTGTACTACCCAACTCTTAGTAATGGCTTTACATTTTTTTTCTTTTTTTAAATTTTGGCAGACATTGTGTGTGAGGTATAGATTTTCAGTCCTTTGAACATTTAATAAATGAAAATTCATCTGAAGAGAATATTAAAACATTGCATTTTGACCTGAATCTTCACAAAGGTAAATGGAAAGTGTTTTCAATGAATTTGGACCAGAATTGGTTTAAAAATAATTCAAAATGTTAAATTATTTCATCTCTCTATAAGATTGTTACAATTTGATAATTATTCTTTTTCAGTGTCATCAGAAAAATAAAGCATAGATTGGGCATGGTAGCTGATGCCTGTAATCCAAGCACTTTGGGAGGCTAAGGCGGGAGGATTGCTTGAGCCCAGGAGTTTAAGACTAGCCTGGCTAACATGTCTCTATAAAAATAAAATAAAAAAAAAAATGTCGGGCATGTTGGCTCACACCTGTAATCTCAGCACTTTGGGAGGCTGAGGTGGGCAGATCACTTGAGGTCAGAAGTTCAAGACCAGCCTGGCCAACATGGTGAAACCTTGTTTCTACTTTAAAAAAAAAGAAAAAAAAAAATACAAAGTTAGTTGAGCGTGGTATCAGGCACCTGTAATCCCAGCTACTTGGGAGGCTGAGGCAGGAGAATCCCTTGAACCCAGGTGGTGGAGGTTGCAGTAAGCTGAGATCACGCCCCTGCTCTCCA